>NC_136935.1:31093361-31158361 GCF_949987615.1 Pollachius pollachius
TATGTCACATGACTGTCAAGTTACTGTCTTAATAAACAACATGGCTGACAACATGTAATATACTACGTCTTCTAACGTTGCTATGGTGGTTGCTATGGACACTGCTACCTCTGAAAACCAAACATGTCTGAAGTCCTAGTGGATCAGAATTTGTAACACCCTCAGATCAGAATATTATAACACCCTTATAATGTAAGAATGGAACAACCAGTCGGTTGTGACAGATCATTTGCATGTTAACAGGCCAAAATGTAACATGCACACTTTTCATGTTTCCTTGACCTCATGATGTTTTCCATCATGGTCAAGGAAAGGTGGTTAGGAAAGGTAGGATATCCCATACTGAGGATAGGACCTTATTATTTTACTATTCAACCTCAACCACGGACAAGGACGAAACCGGCTGGGCCATTTTGGACATTCCTACAATGGACGGCAATATTATTTATGCTGATTTTGATCAAATTTGTTTTATTTGAACACAGTACATTATAACTTTGATGAAATTGGTAGGGGTAACATTAGTCTAACTGGCTGGCTGAAGCTAATCAAATGGAGTGTAAAGTGAGGTTGATTGATGACACCTATCAACAAATACACTGCCGATGGCGGACCTACCAGACCTGATGATGAGCCAAGCAAATTAGGTCTGGGAGGCACGTCGGCAAGCAGGTTGAGCAGAAAACAAAGCACTTCTAATTCAATAAGTTCCCTTCATCGTCCTTCTCTTGTGCCAAATTAAAGAAGGACAGCGATAAGTTGTAATATTAAAACGCTAATCACAAAGTATAACTAGCCTGGTAACCAAACAAATCTTGCGAGCTCATGTTTCATTTGCTCTGCAGATTATGTCAGGCTCCCCTCCCATACACAACGATTTCTGCCCGGTACAAGATAGACAGCCCAAACACAACCATTTATCTAACATGAGATGGAATTATTATGATGACAGGGCAGAGGAGCGCCCTAGAGGCATTTAGACAACAGCAAAGATGGCTGTCGCTGATATAAGCAGCCTTTTCATTAGGTCAACTATACTTACGATTATTATCTAGTTGCATCCAGAGGCATTGTTGTCTGCACCCCTTGGGGATGCCGTTTGGAACTCTAACATGAACAGAGAGGTTCCATTGCAATTTGCAATACATCTGGCGATGCAAGGCTAAAGTAGAACAGTTGGTGTGTAAAATGGGTAATTGTGAAACGCCTTGTCCTCACATGTGTTGTAAAATACTCTGGTGTTGTAAATGACTGTATTTTTACAAACATAAATTCTATTATCTTGGTAAGCCTCCTCAATAAAGTATAGGGATATGATAAGTATAGGGTTTTACATCAGAATGTATCATGGTACTCTTTGTTGGTGATACTACTATTTTGCGATGCATTGAGAGAGTTGTCGACTGTAAAATCCCATATCACCGTACATATAATGTAACCTAAAGGCTAATGAAAACGTTGTTTTGCCATGTCTCACATGGAACGCGCTTTGGCAGTGTAAAACAGAACAATATATACCCATAATGACAAATCATTTCATGGTGACTAAACAATGACAAATGACCATGACCAAAACAAAATTATTACCAATAACATTCCTGTATACTTCCGGTCATTGTGATTAAAAATGCAATAAATGTTTTGATATTAAGCCTTTAATTTTAATATAGGAACACTAATAATAACAAAAAAAAACATGGGCTCCATAAAATATAATTGTTTGAAAAAAATCATATCAACCCAAACTTTCTGAACAACTGTGAACTGCTTAGCCCTGTACTGATTAAGCAGACGATCCATATGGATACATGGAAATGCCACTAAAAACACAATATTAAGACGTAAATGATAGAATAACCAATTTTATCTCAATCCATGTTCTATACAAAGACCACGATGAATGACAAAGTGATTTGACTGAATATTCAATCTGTTATACCCAGACATGCTTAAGAATCCAAGTAGAGGTTAATACAAATTTAAATAAAAAAGTATTTATAAGCACAAGGTAATACAACCGGAAAGATTATTCAGATTAAAAAAATATAATTAATTCTGTTTCATTTAAATTACATAAAATATACATAATGCTTGGGCTACAGATGAAACCTCAGGTTCACTTTTCATATGACTTTGGTTGCATCTGCTTTTGAAAGGGTTTTAAGTAGTTGTTTAGGCTGTTTTAGCTGGTTAAAAATGGTGGTGGTTTTTTGGGGCGGGCAATTAAATTTAGAAAATCAGGGGTGTTCTGAAAACAAGTGTACCATTGAATTCAATTATGTGACTCATCTCCATACTCGACACACACTAGTGCCTTTTAGAATGTTTGTTATTACATATTTTATTATGTGCCTTTGGTTTCTGTTTTGTCTTGTTCTGTGTTGTTGTGCTGTGATCTATTTATCTATCTATCTATCTATCTATCTATCTATCTATCTATCTATCTATCTATCTATCTATCTATCTATCTATCTATCTATCTATCTATCTATCTATCTATCTAGGGCTCTCCGAGCTCTTCCCACCATATCCTTCTTTCTCCATCCTTTCGGATCACATTTCCTTAAGTCAAACCTCAATCAAGTTATATTCCTATCATAAACAACACTTTTTGTTCTTCATTCTTGTTGGTAAGGGCTTTGAAACCAACCCCTTCCTGTCTATCTCACTCTCTTCTATCTCTCTTCCCCCCTCTTCCCCTCCCTCTCTTTCTCGTTCTCTCTCCCTCTCTTTCTCTCCCTCTGTGTCCCCCTTTTCTTTCTTCCTCTCCCACTCTCTCTGCCCCTCTCTCAGTATTTCCTCCTACTGGTCTTCGTCATTGTGTCCCATGTTGACCAGTCCTGTCTCCCAGTGCTGCAGCAGAGGCGTCTTCTGTCTGGCAGCCCTGGGACTCTGTGGGATAGTGGGAGAGAGAGAGAGAGAGAGAGAGAGAGAGAGAGAGAGAGAGAGAGAGAGAGAGAGAGAGAGAGATTAACAGAATATGAGCAAAGACCAGACTAATGCATTTCTTGCTTGAGTATGTTGAATCCATTATGTAGCGATTCAAGGTATAAATCCAATATGCATTTAAAGAATACTTCAGGCTGAAATACTTTTAAATCCTTACATAACATATATCGTCAAGCACAAGTTATTTCCAGGGTTTATTTTCTGTGTGCATAATGTGTATAATGATGTATAATATTCTGCTTTATCACATGCCTCCTGCGAGCCTTTTTCCTGATGGGCTCAAGAGGGTTTCTAACTTTACACACAAGGGCTTTTGCTTTGGAAAGGCTGACGGCTCACCTTTCACAAGTCATCTTGCCGAATTACAATTATCTCAGTCGGAGCATGACACCCAAGATAATTTGGTTTGCAGTTATTATTTTAAGAAAACGCCAGAGTATAACCTAACAACTGTTAGGGAATGTGAGGTTGCGTCACACCGAGTGCCATCTTGTGAGATGGAACCGACCAACGCGGGAGCAGCCTCTAAACATGGCACGCTCACCATAGCAGTCAATTTGTTGTGACGTCAACTTGTTGACTGTTGTTGTTGCACACCTGTGCCGTCGGTATAAGTGCCACTCTGTGAAGGCATGCCATGTCGTGTCTACTCAGACTTAAAGGTCAGCCAGGGCAACCTCAAATGATAAAAATGACTAATCATGAACATGCAATTCATCATCAGTTAAAAATTATTACAATACCATCATGAGATGATGGTTTCAAAGATAATTTTATTAAAAATATTAACATTTTGTTAATAAAGCTTTATACACAAATAAACACAATAATGCATTTCATTTCAACACCTTAAAAACATATTTACATAAAATAGATAATATTCTTTATTAACAATATATAATTAATTACAAATTGCATACTAATGAGTATTCATGAAGTTGCATATTCATTCATGATCAATTATCATTATTATTATTACTACTACTTTATTAGTAGTAATAGTTATTCAGTTATTCTTAAAGTCTACCGTCAAGCTACAACGTAATCTCTATAGAAAGGGGTGCGATACAAAGGTGCCTTTATACCTTTAGAAGACATGTCTTTATTAGAACCAGAGCAGTGGGTCTGGTGTTTAATATTATCAGTGAACTGTGGCAACAGTCAAAACAGGCCCATTTCCCTGCATAATCACTTATTCAATGTTGCCCTCTGCCTTTTGTATACAAGAACATCCAACTGGCCACAAAAAGGGATAGAGAGAGAGGGGGGGGGGGGGACTGGATCAGAGAACAGGGCCAGTATTCCTAAACACATACGCATGCAAGCTAAATCCAAACCCACAGAGCACTCCACGTCTCGGTGACATTGTGAAGCAGGGACCACACCTCAGGGTGTGTGTGATCACATCCTCAGGGGAAGCCATACCAGCCTTCACGTATGGGTGAAGCTAGGTCAAAGCCTAACCAAACTCTTGACCAAAGAACAATAGCTGATGAAGCACATGATAGAACAAAGGAGTGTTTTAATAGGCTGGCACACCTTCACACCACTTGGCATCATATGCTTCATGATACCCTATTGTCCTTTATAGGTGTGCTAGATAACTAGCAATACTAATCATATAGCAATGTACTCCAGGAAATGAGCCAGATAACCTCCCCTATGAACTGGATACTTCCTCAATGACATTCACTAGAAAAATTCCAGTCCATTAAGAAGATAAAGATTATGTATTTCTTCCAAGAAAATTACCATAATTGTCAAGAGGTTAACCTATAAAAGCAGAAAAAATATATTATTTTTAAAAGTATGAAAAACCATTGTTCTTTAAATCAGGACAATCCTCAAAATAATTTTACTAAAGCTCAAGTGAATGCTTACTGCAAACTAATAGCATAGCACACTAGAGCAGTGGCGGTATAAAGTCCAGGCAGGCCCATTGCCAGTCAGTGAAACAGCCTTTAAGGTTTGCCCAGAGAGAGACATGGTTTCTTCCTGTCATTCATTCACGATAGCGATTGGTCGACTCTTCTTATCTTAATCATAAGCAATGTTCATTATGTCTGTACAGTGTGGCATATCTCTTGTTTGTTTCAAATAGTCAGATAAACCTTTCTTTGATAACTGCTAAAGGCTGATGTATCTAACAAGGTCACTGTTCAGGCCTATGCTATTCTAATGTAAGGACAGAATCTAGTGTCTAAATTGGTTTGATCAGCTAAGTGAGCTATTGTTTATTAGATGTTTGTTGGGATTTGAACCACTGTGCATACATAAGGAAGCTAAAGGAATGCCACCATTGCCATTACAGAAAGCTCCTGACACCCATAGTGTCCTTTGCAGAGGTCGACGTGAGGTCAAACAAAATAGCATAGATATTAGCAGTCATGCTGATATTCATGTTTTTTTGTTGACTTAAAGGAACCCGCGCACTGAAACTGTTGTTCCGGTGTGTTGGAGTATCACAGTGCAGGTATTGATGACTGCACTCAGCAGGTTTGAATGCAACTCTTTGTTTATTGGTTGTAGCGTTTCGGTACTAGACCATCGTTCTGGCAGCGAAACGTACTGAAGCATACAGATACACATAAAGATACAGATGTACACACAGCTCACATAGTTTCTACAATCTTCAGGGGATGTAGAAACAGTGTGGTTATGGGTAACTATTATCCGAGCACTGGCCTACCTCCAGCTGGATATCGTTCTTCTCTCCATCCTGAGACGGGGGGGGCCACAGGCCCAGTCTACCAAGAGAGTGGCGCGCTATGAACAAGAATAAGAAAACAGAAATACATAAATAACGGACAAAGATGGGGACTCAGAGAGACAGAGAGACAGACATGAGTCACTTTGATTTATTTTGTTCTTTAGCCAAACTGTAAGGAAATAACGAGATGAGGGATTACTTTAAAGCAATAGGAACACAAGAGGCTTCGTGACCACGGGCAGATTTAAATAAAACATTTAGATAAAAAATGAAAGTCATCAAAATGGACCCTTGTACCTTCAAACTGGGTCATCAAGATGAAAATTGAGGGGACGAGATTGAAAGTAATGCAAGCCCATGTCTTTTAAAAAACATGAACGCTTTGTTTATAAAACAATCATTGCTCTTCATTTCTCGGTTTGGAGTAATACAGGTTTGGTGTTGACACGGACTGGTCTGAATAATCCTCCCGGCACACACCCAAACGCACCCATTGGTGCATACCTGCTCATGTAAATATGCACCCATGCAAATAAACACTCAAAGTGCTTGCCAGTGCTTTCAGACAATCAAACACGCCATCTTTAAACAAATTAGTGTAAGTTAAACGTGAAACGTGTAAGCGTGTGTGCCTTTTCGCAATTTGCTCTTGATCGATGAGACTGAACCCTGCAACCCCGGACACAACTGAAGCTGCTGCCAGTGTGTTTCCCACGTTTAATTCTTCTTAAATGAGTCTCTTCAAGGCATTTCTCTCCCACTGCCACAATAACAAAAAGGACTTGAGGCCTATCCATCACCTCTGAGTAAGTGTTCCGGCTGAATTTGCTGGCTCTATGCGTGAGTCATGAGGCTTTGCTGCTGTGTTTTAGTGATGGTAAGCAGACTCTGAACAGAGTTAGTGCGTCGGACAGGTTGCAGCGGCCGCTCCAGCCACCCTGCGATGCAGCTTCCACCAAGGCTCCATCAATGAGGAACGCTCCAGGGTAGAAAGTTCAAGAACACACGCACACACACACACACACACACGCACACACACACACACGCACACACACACACACACACACACACACACGCACACACACGCACAATTTATGCAGATTCTTTCAAACACACACACAAACAAACACCACACACACATAAACACACAAACACACACCTACACACACACACACACACACACACACACACACACACACACACACACACACACACACACACACACACACAGACACACACACACACACACACACACACACACACACACGCAAACACACACACACACACACATACACACATTCACACATTTCCAAGCACAACAAAGCAGTGTTTTTACTCATAAAGCATAGGTGTACTGTACACAGAGGGACCGGGACACCAAAGCATCCGTACCACCCCCACCGCCACCACCACCAATAAGCTGAACACGGGACTGACCTGATGGGGCCCCAGCCAGCCTGGGCCTCAGGGAGACCAGCTGGGAACGAGGAGCCGGCGGGTTGACGGAAGGAGACGTAACACAGCATGGGGATAGCTGTTCTCCACCACCATTAACAAATCCCCCTCCTCTGGCCTTGTCCTCGCCCCTGGCCCTCGCAGACCCGTACAGGCTGGTCCTCTGCCTGCGGAGCTCTCTCTCCCGCTGCTGAGCCTCCCTGATATCCTGCTCCACTTTGTCCACCGCTAAGGAGGGGCGCAGTTTAAAAAAAGGGTTCTCCTTGGGAAGTGGCTCCTCTTCCTCCTCCTCCTCCTCCTCCTCTCCCTCTGTTCTCCCCAGGTCATCTTCCCTCCCAAGGGACGCAGAGGCGCTGGAAGTCCCCAAGCCGATCCCATTGGCCGCTTGTTTCTGCGTGAGGGGGGCTGCTCTCTGATTCTGCTCCAGTGGCTGCGGGGGGTACAGGCTAAGAGAGGGGAGGGTACTCTCCAGGATGATCACCTGGCAACCGTTCCCCTCGGATAACCCTGGCCCCTTGGGAGATGTGAAGGAGGTGGAACACCCGGACTTGTTCCAGGGGGGGGCTGCGGGACTTTGCTGCTGCTGCTGCTGCTGCTTCTGATTCTGCAGGTCCATGCTCCGTCCCCTCCCTGATGACAAGCCATCTGCAGGGGTGGCTGCTGTCGAGGCCTTCTCCTGGTTTTCCCTGGGGGAAAGGTCGTTGGCGGAAGCCCAGGATGGTGCACTCGTCCTCGGGGTGAGATTACCGGACAAGTCCCTGGGTTCCTGGAAGGCTTCAAAGAGCTGCTTCCTCTCTTTGAGCTGCCGCACCGTGCCTTTGTCGTAGACGCCCGGGACAGTCCCAAGCCTGACCAGAGCCTGTTCCCTCTGCACCTCCGCGTGGATCTCCTTCTGCATCTTCTTACCGGCAATCTGTCTGTCTTTGCCCTGGTTCTGCTCTGTCTTCACAGGAAGGCCGGAGTACAAAACAGGCTTCTTCAGAGCGATCTCCACATACTCTGTGGTGGGCGAAACATGTATGATCCCCCTAGATCTCCGTAGGCTCTGCTCTCGTCGTACAGCCCGCCGGATCTCCTGCTCGATAGGTGTCTCGTTGATCTTGATGCTGAGGTTGTCAAAAGTGCTACTTGTAGAGAAGTCTGCAGATACTCCACTGTCACTCAGGTTGTCTTCGTAGGGATAACTGTCCATTTTGGAGCCACCATTGAGCTTGGGGATAGAAAGAGAGCTTGGCTTTTCTGTCATTCTTATTCTGTCCGGGCTTTCTTCAATTTCCAAGCATCTAACCATTTCTGTTGAATGCGTTAGCCTCTCTAACTCACTGTCCCAGTCCGCCTTCTTTTTGCTCTGCCGTTTCCTCCACCTGGCAGGCTTCTCTTGTCCCTTTGAGCCCCCGCCCTCTTCTGCCCTTCTTTCTCAGCTACAACACAACCAAAGCCTTGAGAACCGTCCGCATTCTGATTGGCCGGTTCCATGGCAACGGCAGACAAAGGTGAAAACCCCTGGCTGTGCACCTGTTATGCTCCTTCCTGGTTGTGTCCCTCGGAGCCACCCTTAGCTTGTCCTGAGGGCAGTTGCTCCACCTTCTGTTGGCCCCCTAGAATTGCAGGCTAAGTTGATCATGGATATTCTGCGAAGTTCATTGGGCACTTTTGAGTGTTTAACAACACCAATGCATTTGTAGCTCCCTGAGCCTGTATTTCAGATGGGCAGGATCTGCAGTATCTGAAGAGTTCTGGTTGGAAATACACATGTACAGAATAGGCAGTAGTGAATCTTCCTGTGTGACCTCCCATTCAGCCTCCACATTCTCTTGGATCCCCTCGGTCTTCTGGAGCCCTGTCTGCTGGTTCAACATGGGTCAGTGGAAACAATGATTCATGATCATTTTGGGTGTCAGAAGACGTCAGGCTTTCCAGTGGGTCAGAGGTGTAATCAACATAACTGTCTCTTCTTGTAGACTAGATCTCCACTCAGCATCTGGCCCCTGGGCTGAACCATGGAGTCAAGGAGGAGGAGGAGGAGGAGGAGGAGGAGACAGGAAAGGAGCCTGAGCGAGACTTTATAGGCTCTTCAAGGGCTTCTTTGTCCTTGTGTTCTTCAGGCGGTTCTGTTTCCATTGTTATGTCTTGACACCCAGCTACTCTGCATGATTCTTCCTCGCTCCCGACTCTTGGTGCATTTACCATTTTGTTACAGACATTCTCTTGCGCTGCTTCATGTCCTGGCACAACTACGACCTCCTCCAGGAAGCCATGACCCTGTGGTGTTCAGTGCAGCTGGGGCCCAAGGCTCCTGTCTCAATTCATCCAGCGAGTCCGGAAAGTTCTTTGCTCCGCTGACCTGGAAGGATTCGTTTTTGGCAAGGTTGTCTGAAGGGAAAGAGGCGAGAACTGGGAACAGCAGATTGATTATGAGAGTTGAACACATGGGGAACCATCTTTTCATTTATATCTGAAAATCATATTTATATCATATTTATATCTTCATTTATATCTGAAAATTGCACACGATTTGTCAAGTGGATGAATCAGATTGTACTGTGACATTCACTTCTAAACAGATGTAATATGAAAAATAATTTGTTGTATTAGTCCTTTCTTGGAATATTATATCATCAAAAAAAGCTTAGATTTGTACATGGTTTATGAATGCTACATGTGGTAGGCCGAACATCAGCTTGGCCCTGAGATTAATTATCAAAAAGAGGACATAAAAAAATAAAATAAATAAAAATGGGCTTCAGGTGCTTACAGATTATATTTAGAAACAGGCAATTACAGGTATGAAACTTTCTGTATGCTGCATCTTGCCCCAGCTGCAAAGGGTGTTCTGCCTTAAATGGTGGCTACTAAAATGTTTATTGTCCCATGTTTATTATGGGCTGTTTATCCTATCTGATATTAGACTCTGGCAGCAGGCTAAGTTATTATCATACGACTAATCTGTGCAACTTATAAAGTTTTCTGCTGAGGTGACCACTCTTTAATCAGCTTACAGGCCAATACAGGGATCAGTTCACACACACACACAGACGCACACACACACACACACACACACACACACACACACACACACACACACACACACACACACACACATGCCTACACACACACACACATACACACATAAATAAACACATACAGACAGATATTTATATATATATATATATATATATATAGACACACAAACACAAACACACAAACACACAGACACACGCACACACAAACTCACAAACTCACAAACACACACACACGGACGCAGACACACATGGTGGATCACGCCACCAATGACTGGAGTCTACCCCATATTGTTTTTGTTTATTTAATAACTGCTTTTATTGTTTTTTTCTGGCCATCCACAGTGAGAAATCCATCAGTACATCTTCTCTCTGACTTGCTTTTTTCTTTATTTCTATTGACCATTACACACACACACACACACACACACACACACACACACACACACACACACACACACACACACACACACACACACACACACACACACACACACACACACACACACACACACACACACACACACTTCTTTTTCCCTGGCCAGTTGTTATAATATAACATTTTGTCTGCATCATTTCTTCTTCACTTTTTGTCTGCGGGTTTTCATTTTGGGGAACAGGGACCGGAAAACTGTTGATGAATTGCTGAGATAAATATATGGATGATAAACAGACTGATGGATGGACACACGGACACATGGATAGATAAAACAAACAGTTCAGAATACCCAACGCTGACTGGCTCTACATTTAAACTGTGGCCATGAACAACCAAGGAAAATGAGGACCATCAGATGATCGGCAGGACCTGTGGGCCGTCCAGGGCATGAGTAACTAATTTAAAATCAATAATTTAGACTTGTTTACTAAATGTATCACAGGCAACCAAAAGTGTATCGAATTAAAAGTCATTCTATTTCAGGAACAGGTGTATCCTTGAGTAGACGCATGTTATATGATGATCTAATGGTGTTTTGTGCGTTGTGCTTCTAGTGTCAAATAAAGCGAGAAGGCTGCATGCAGAAATAAATGGAATAGAACTACCTCACGCATAAATAAATAATGGATTCCCAAGCAAAATGATGTATTCAGGGTGTATCCATTATGAAAGGCTTCCATTGACCATCATCACTCATGGAACTCTTACATCTGAGTAGTGGAGTGTGTGTCAGTCGTGGGTGAGAGGAGAGAGCGAAAGACAGACAAACAGAGACAGGGAGAGGGAGAAGGAGAGCGAGAGACTGTACTGGAAATGACAGGTTGTATTTTGGTTTTCTTTTATAACTGCCACTTCAAGTATTTTAAGTATTTCACACATATTTTCCCATAATGCAACATTGGAACAATCCACCTGTTCCTTCCATGACACAGTGATGTCTTTGAACAATTTGTAGAATTATTCCAATGTGATTTTTCCCAAGATTTCAATGTACATGCTGTGGATTGTGTTATGACGTTATTTTAACACAACTCTTTCAACACTTTCAATTTTTTATTAAATTGTGTACCCTAAACTCTACCCTTACATAAGCCCTATGCTAATACTATTCGATAATTCTTATTACGGCATCAACTGATGTTAAATCATGGTTTGTTATGTAACCATGTTGTAAAATGTTAAAAAGCAAGTCTGTTTTGGTGAGGGGACCACTTTATGAAAATAAAATATAGGACATCTTTGCAACATTTCATTGCTGCAATAAAAAGTAAAAAGTCGATAGCAGCAGGTAGAGGGGGTCCTACAGGTAGATGGGGTCCTACAGGTGGATGGGGTCCTACAGGTGGATGGGGTCCATCAGGTAGATGGGGTCCTACAGGCAGGAGACACGTTAAGAGAGACCACTGCTCTCTGGTCTTCATTTGACACCCTGTAATCACATCCCTTCACTACCACATTAAGAACACTGAATCATCGGAGTTCTGTCTCGCTCTCATCCAAAACACTTGCCCACTCTGTGGGCAAGCGGTTATAAAAGTCGCATATCACATCAATATCATGCGACTTTTATAACCAGGGACACACACAGACACACACACAGACACACAAACACACACACACACACACACACACACACACACACACACACACACACACACACACGCACACACACACACACACACAAACATACACACAAGCAGACGGATGCAGGCACATGCAAATATACTCAAAAGTATAAATCCCCTCACCCAACCGCATTCCCATGAAGCTTAAAGGTCCCACATCATACCACCAGGTGTGAGTGTGATTAGCCGTTATAAGCTGTTTTGAAAATCTGCCTCTTCTGACATCACAAGTGGGCGTGTCCACCTAAACGTGTGCTGGATAGATCAGTCTACCAGCCTACCCAGTGGACTGTAGAAAATGTTAATCAGCTATCAGTCATACATCTAGGTGGACACGCCCACTTGTGATGTCAGTAGAGGCAGATTTTCAAAATGGCTTGTAACGGCTAATCACACTTACACCTGGTTGTATAATAGGAGACCTTTAACACGCAGCAGGATGTTCATGAGAATGAAGTTCATCAACTGAGGCTACAATAACGTTTGTTTCTGTTTGTCACATATAATGTGGCTCCCATTAGTAGCAAGTATGCCACGATAGTTTTTAATGGTTAGCGCTTTTAGAGACAGACACGCTATGAACAAATGAAGTAATTATTCAATCTATACTTAATGCTAAACCAAGGTATCCCATACAGGGAAGTGTCCAGTTCATTATTTTACAATAGCCCTAAGTGGTCAAACTGACCTTCTCAGACCTACTCAAGTCCCCAGCAGCAGAAAATGATGTTGTAATATTCAATTAATGAATACATTAATAAATAGGGCAAATATTACATAAAAGTATTAGGTGTAAGAAAGAAAAAAGTTTATTACCAAATATGGCATTTAGGAAGCATTACACGGTAGACGTTGGAGAATAATAAATGATGGAGCCATGGAATTTGAACAGACACAGTTAGTCCAACCATCATGTCTACACCCATGGAATGAGGCCAGCAGGGAGCAGCCCTCTGCTGCTTGACTGGGAGTCAAGGCAGCCACGTCTGATCATGGCGACACAGCTGCTGCTCCTGCTGCTGCTGGTGGAAGGGAGGCGCCGGTCTCCTCTGGGCACAGCTCAGGGGCGGGTTGCATCACGAAGGGCAAAGGCAGGCCCAGACACTTCAGCTGAGCCCGGTACTCCTCCATCTCGCTCGGCTCCACCTCCCTCCTCCCTCTGCTGAGCAGGTAGACGTCCAGCGACGTCCTCCTCGTGGACTCCACGTCCCAGCGCATCACCAGGCAGTCTGGGCAGGAGGTGCGGAGGAAGAACCCTGTGAGGTTGAAACGGTCGCTGTCCGCCAGGAAGGTGAAGGCGCTGCCGTCTCTGGACAGCTGGTAGCTCCGGCGCTGGCAGTCAGCTCCGAAGCGGTTGATCTGGGTGTAAGAGGTGTTGGTGGTCTGGATGGAGTTGCGGAAGAACACAGTGATGCCGTCTCGTTGTTGGAGGGACTCCAGGGAGGCTTGGTGGCTCAGGCTGCCGGCCACCATGGCCCATCTACCCTCCAAGTGATCGGTTGGCATCTGCTCCAAGGGCTTGATGAGGTCATCACAAAGGGAAGTCGTTGATTGGCTAACAGCCAGTGAGCCGAGTAGAATGGTACACAGGAGAATCATTTTTGACTTTAAAGTTTTAAGATTGAGACTTTTAGAGTATCTATTGTATATATTTAAGAGGTAACATTTGGTTGTGCGAGAACTGCCACTAGGAATGACTCGAGCCTGGTTATATAGCCCGGAGGGCAGTAAGCCAGGCCCTTTCACAACACTACAAACAAGAGGTTGACCAGGAATTCGTCCTGGTGGAGTCCCACATTGTGAAATGTAAGAAAGTTTTAAAAGCTGTGGATTCCTGACAAGGATTTCAGGGTATCAATAGCTCTCTCCCTCATTCCAAGGGGTATTTGGCTTGCTGCTGTGCCGTAGTAAAAAAATAAGCCTCTCTTTTCTTTACTCATTTATTTTTATAGCATTGGACGTTTTTGGACTTCGGGAAGAAACATCTGAAGGCGGTCCACCGTCACACTTACTTCATGTTCTTCATATCCACCGAGTGTGACCCATTGCTTTTCTAGTTGTTCAAAGAAAAATCACTTCAGTTAAACCTTTTCATAAAACACAGATTATTTCCTGTCATTTTCCTGTTTACAGACCCAAGGGTTTGAGGAACATGAAGAGCTTTTTTTTCTTTTTTACTAAAACAGTCAGTTTAATAATTAAACCATGTTGCACATTTCCAAACGGACAGGTTCAAAACAAAGCAGATGTCTGTACACATCCAAGCCACGTTCACTTGCAGAAATATTAATACATGGAGATAGCTGGAGTCAAACCCTGGAAGCTCATTAAAGTAATGCCCGGTACACAGTGGATACACCTACAGCACTTCGCTAAATAACCTCCCTTTTTAAAAGTCCCAAAAAAACGAAAATAAATCCCCATTAATTAATTCATCTTTGGAGTGACAACGTCCCATTTTGGAGGCTTTTACGGGAAAAACAAAAATATATGAGATTAAATAAAAATGATTAGGGCCTTTAGTTGGATATATAAAAATAAATATCTATAAAATATTTTAGATCAGGAAACAGCTGCCACTGCATAGTACATATTCCAGCTTCACCAGACAATATAGTGTTGCAGATCATTAATACGACATGATTCATTATAGCTGTAAGATATTCCGGTCAACATATACACTTTAGCCTTGGAGCCAACTGTAGCTTTATTGAACTGCGCATGCGTACCAACAGCACTACGGGTAATGCATGAAGGCAGAACAGACCGTAGCCATAGGAGTAAATCAAACTCAATACATTACATCTCCCTTTTTATCAAACAAAAGGCATGTACCTAGGAATAACTAAATAAAATTGAGTAAAAAAATAAATAAATAAATAAAATTGTTAGCAGCTTAAATGTCCTGACATTTATGTCAAATTAACCTTGACATCCATTTTGCAGTTCAGGGACTTAAGTAAACAAAATAGCAAACAGTTAATACTTTTAACTTTAACTTTTGATCACACTAACTTGGAGGTTAATACTTTTAACTTTAACTTTTGATCACACTAACTTGGAGGTTAATACTTTCACCTTTAACTTTTGATCACACTAACTCGGAAGGAGAGGTTACCAGCACTTCACTTCCATAGGTGTCTTTACCAAACCTTGTCCCTCACTAACTTCATGCACACAACTCATAAAGTCAGTCTGTCGGGCCGCTTGACAGCTCTGCCTCACCTGGTGATGTACAGTTCACCTGCCCGGGCCTGAGCATGACTGAAGGGTTCTCTGGGAGGGAAGCGAGGCTGTTCAGATGGGGTAGGAGACAGCTGTTCCTTTTCAGCTGTCTGCTCTGGTGGCTCAGTCAATAACTCATCACGTAATCCAGTGGCGTGAACAGTTGGCGGCTGGAGTGCTTGTGCGGCGGTACTCCACTGTTCACAACATAGGATTGCGGAGCACTGTTCTGTCTGACGACAACCACTGGTGACCATGTGTGGCTAACAGGATAACGCTTTATTCTGACCTCATCTCCAGGCTTGAGAGCAACACAAGGTTTGCCTGCTCTCTTGCAGTCATGATAGTACTTTTGATTGTCCTTAGTCTGATCTAGCAGACGCTTGACTTTCAGTGGGTCATAGGTTGTTGGTGGAAGGAGCTCACGTGCCATAGGCAGCTTGTTGCTTGGCCTCCTTCCCATGAGCAGTTGAGCTGGTGAAAGGCCTATTGACTCAAGGGGAGTAGTCCTGTAATCCAGTATTGAAAGATGTTTGTCTGTTGCCTTGTGCCAGAGCCTCTTCACAATTTCACCGCTTGAGTGTGGCGTGTGTGGGGAAGACGTGACGTGTGGGATGCTGTAACTCTTGCAAAAGTGATTAAACTCAGGGCAGGGATGCCGTGCCTGCCGAACTGCGCTTTAAGTGTATCTATGACGTCTCTCCATCTGTCCACTTCAATGAACTTTGAGTAGTAGTCCACAAGCAGTATGTACTGTTTCCCTTCGAATTCAAAGAGGTCTGATGCTACCTTCTCAAAGGGAAGTTCGGGTGTTTCTGATGGTTTGAGTGGTTGTCTGGGCAGTTTATTCTGTTAATCTGCACACAAACTGTAGTTTCTGACTACTTCTTCAATTTGTGCCCTCATACCTGGCCAGTAGGGGGCCTCACAAGCTCGCTGTTTGCTTCTCACTCTCTGTGATTGGTGTATGAGCCTCAGCATGTGCTCACGCATGGTGGGGGACACTACCATTCGTAGTCCTTTGAAGATGAGTCCATCGGACAATGCAAGCTGGCTTCTTGAGTCCCAATAAGGCTGAATCTGAACGGGCACCTCACGTCTGTGCTCTGGCCAGCCACACTGAATAACCTGTTTGAGGCACCTGGGCTCTTCTTTTGTGCATACTTGTAGTTCTGTATATTTCTGATCACTGACGGAGACAAAGTTCAGCATGGAGATGCACTCTAAGCCATCCATCTCTGGTGTGTTCTTGGATAGCTGTGCTTCGGACAGTGTATCTTGGAGCTCCATGTCTTTTCCTCTTCTATACTTAAAGGTCCCATGGTATGCTACTTTATGGATGCTTCTTTATAGGTGTTAGTGGGCCCTTAATACAGTATTTGAAGACGTTCATGAAATTCAGCCTTGGTGCAGAATTACAGCCACTACGAGCCAGTCCCACAATGAGCTTTCCACAAACGTGCCGTTTTTTAAGGCGCGTCAAGGTGAAGGGTGGGGGTGTGGCCCTGAGCAGCTTGCGGCCACGGTACCATGCCCTAGTCTTTACAGTGGATGTATCGCAATGGCTCGGATTCATAAAATCATCCGGAGGCGCACACAGCTTTTGGCTGTGTTCTATAAATACTCAAGACACCCCGGGTGCTCCAGCGGGAGTCCTGGAGCTCTATATCTAAATATCATATCTCTATATCTAAATATCATAAATGTCATTGTTAACCACGATTGTCCTTGGTGCAGGCATGGACAATGGAGAGTGCCTCTTTTTCAATTTGCGCATAGCGTGTCTCTGCGTCAGTGAGTGACTTTTGGGAGAAAGCGATGGGCTGATCATCTTGCAGCAGGACTGCTCCTAGTCCGCTGCTGCTGGCATCACAGAATATCACAACAGGCTTTGCAGGATGACAGTACTTTAGCACTGGGGGATGTGAGCACAGCACTTTCAGTTTGTCAAACGCCTGTTGATGAGCTGGCTGCCATGCAAGCTCCACATCTCTCTTTAGGAGCTGGCGCAGCAGCGCATCCACTTCACTGACGTTAGGGATGAACTTCGACTGGTAAGTAACAAAGCCAAAGAAGCAGTGGACTTTTTTATCCAACAGTGGTGACATGCCCTGAACAGCTTCCAATTTTGCTGGGTCAGGCTTCAGACCATCAGCTGTTAAGGACTGAGAAGACTTTCGCACCTGGTATCATTGAGGCAACCTCCTCTACGGTTCGCATGGGGTGATGTTCTCTCTTTATGACTTTATTTAGGTCACTTGGGTCTATGCAGATTCTCACCTTGCCATTTCTTACTACAGCGATGCCAGCTATACTTTTCTGGTGCTGGATATGTTATTCAGGAGCGGAGGAGTCAATTAAAACCGTCCACAATGAAGCCAGCAGGAAGCAGCTCTCTATACTGTGAGACTGGAAGTCAAGGCAGCCAAATGTGATCATGGAGACACAGCCGCTGCTCCTGCTGCAGCTGGAGGGCAGTCGATGGTCTCCTCTGGGCAAAGCTCCAGGCTGGGACTTTTCGCGGAGGGCAGGCCCAGACACTTCAGCTGAGCCCGGTACTCCTCCATCTCGCCCGGCTCCACCTCCCTCCTCCCGCTGCTGAGCAGGCACACTTGCAGCGACTCCTTCCTTGTGGACTCCACGTCCAAGCGGCAGCCAGCTCCGAAGCGGTTGATCTGTGTGTAAGAGTTGTTGGGGGTCTGGATGGAGTTGCGGAAGAACACAGTGATGCCGTCTGGTTGCTAGAGGGACTCCTCAGAGGCTTGGTCGTTGTGGCTGCAGGCCACCATGGACCATCTCCCCTCCAAGTGATCGGTTGGCATCTGCTCCAAAAGCTTGATGAGGTCATCACAAAGGGAAGTCGTTGATTGGCTCACAGCCAGTGAGCCGAGTAGAATGGTACACAGGAGAATCATGTTTGTCTTTAAATTTTTAAGATTGAGACTTTTAGAGTATATTTGTATATATTTAAGAGGTATAATTTGGTTGTTGAGAACTGCCACTAGGAATGACTTGAGCCTGGTTATATAGCGCAGAGGCCAGTTTCACAACAGTACATACAAAATGTGGGACTCCACCAGGAATTCGTCCTGGTGGAGTCCCACATTTTGAAATGTGAGATAGTTTGAATAGCTGTGGATTCCTGTCAAGGATCTCATGGTATCAATAGCTCTCTCCCACACTACATATGGTATGTGATATTTGACTGACTGTGCATACCATAATTAACTATTATTTGCCGAAGACAAAGTGAATAGTGGGGAATAGGCTATTCCCGGTCACCAATTATTACCTCGGAAGGCTGGTTTCCGAGGCATCTGGATCACACCATCAATCATGGGATTGACCAATACTTAGATAGCGAATCAATCAAATTAGCCATCTTAGGAGGTTCACGTGTAGCATATAATAATACAAAATATAAGCCTCTCTTGTCTTTTCCAATTTATTTTCAAAGCATTGGACGTTTTTGGACCCGAGCAAGAAATATCTGAAAGCGATCCACCGTCACACCTAATGTCATTCATATCCACCGAGTGTGACCCACAGCTGTTCTAGTTGTTCAGAGGAAAAATCACTTCAGTCAAATCGTTATATACAACACTAATCACTCGATTATCCGATCTGCTGGATTAGTGTTTCTGTGTCAATTTCTTCATATCAACCGTATCGATAACAAGGTTAGGGTTTATTGGACCTTTTATATAATATAATATAATTATTGCCTCCTTGAGCTTCAACATTTCATTGAAAATATGATAACATGTGTTTGATTAAAGGACTCCCATGTGGCAATACTGTAGTTTCCCTGTTTAAAGAGCCACGGGTTTGATGAACATGAAAAGCTTTTTTTTCTTTTTTAATCAAACAGTCAGTTTAATAATTAAACCATGTTGCACATTTCCAAACTGACAGGTTCAAAACAAGGCAGATCTCTGTACACAGCCAAGCCATGTTCACCCTCAGAAATATTAATACATGTAGATAGCTGGAGTCAAACCCTGGAAGCACTCATTAAAGTAACGCCCGGTACACAGTGGATTCACCTACAGCACTTCACTAAATAACCTCCCTTTTTAAAAGTGCCGAAAAAAGAAAAGAAATCACCATAAATGAAGGAAAGCATTTCCTCCAATTCATTTTGGGAGTGACAACGTCCCTTTTTGATGTCTTTTACGGAAAAAAACAAAAACAAATCTGAATACAAATGATTAGGGCCTTAAGTTGGATATAAAAAAGAAATATCTATAAAATATTTTATCTCACGAACAGCTGCCACTGCATAGTACATATTCCAGCATCATCAGATCATATAGTGTTACAAATCATTAATACTACATGATTCATTCTAGCAAAAGCAATTGCACATCATACATATCTTTGGTCCCTGTTATATCAGTAATTGTGGCTTAAACTCATCTCCTACTATGCGTAGACATGTGTTGGTTTATTTATGTCAGTCAAGTCTATTTGAACAATTTGATTACAAGCAATGAAATGAATGAGTGAAAAATGTGTTTGGTGGGGGAAAATAATGTTACGTTTCTGGTGATAGCATGGAGAGGCACATTCAGACCAACTTCCCTGACATCCACAGTACGCCACAACGTTTCACAGTGTGCTGCAGTGGGTTAAAGGACACATCCACGGCTATATGGAAACATGGGTTCTGGTGGTAATTGTTGTGGACCTAAAGTAACGTTTCTGTCCCAGGAATAGGAAGAAAATCAAGGTTTGAGTTGGTTAAAAATTAAAAAATAAGCAGTGTTGGTATGGCTGACAGCCAATGCAAAGTAAGAAGAGATGATCACATGACCGAGCAACACTGGCAGGTTTTGTGCTTGGGGGACGCTCCCTCCTCCGCTCCACAACTATTGGTCGAGGCAGTGGCGTGTGCCTCCACATTGGAGGATGGGCCTCTGCGGGCCTCCACAAACGAAGACCCCCCTGCCTTCATCTGGGGGGCTTTGGCCTTGCCCAGCAGGGGGTCCTGCTCCCCAGGCTGGGCCCCCGACCCCCGCGGCGCCGACAGCGGTACATCCTGGAAGTGGCTTGCGAGGGGTTTGGGAGGCTGGGCCGGAGAGGCCAGCTCTGAGGCCCCGTCCCCTGGAGCTGCTGCAGGAGCCCCAGCCTCTGTCCCAGTCTCTCCCTCTGGCCCCAGCCGTGGGGAGGGCGGGCCCTGGGAGTAGGTTGGCACGGAGGCCACAGCGGGGTCATCTGGAGCACTGGCTGGGGATTGCAGGGATGGATCCGAGTTGGGTGCGATGAATGCATCGTCGGCCACTCCTTTTTCTTCTTCTTTATTTGAAATTGCGTCTCCTGTCATCCGTATGTCTACTGAGGAGTCACCAGCCTCTGCAGTGACTGTGTCCAGCCCCTCACTCCTCTCACACTGTTCCCCGTGAGGAGTGACGGCAGAGGTATCCAGCGGCGCTGCTTCCACCTGCGCCATAGTCTCTCCTTCAGCCTCTCCCTGTGCTGCGTCCAGCGGGACAGACTCCTCCTCCTCCTCCTCCTCCTCCTCCTCCTCCTCCTGCTGCTGCTGCCCCTCCTCCTCCTCCTTCTCTTGGTCCTGGGGTGGTACATCTTCATCCGTTAGGACGATGACCCGCTCCGCTCGCATCACCAGGATGTCCTCGTCCTCATCGTCAACCCCCCTCCCGGCTGAGGCCAGACCCGGCTCTGTGTGGACATAGCTCAGTAGCGCTGTGGCGATGGTGCCGTCGGAGACCACCACTGGCTCTGTGGTGCCAGAGGCGACTGACGCTGGGGCAGTGTTGCCGTCGGAGACCACCACTGGCGCTGTGGTGCCGGAGGTGGAAGTGTTTATTTCTAAAGGGCTAGGATTGGTCTGCACTGCTTCCCCAGTGCTGCCATTGGTCAGGACCGCCTCTGTTTCATCCAGTAATGAGGAGAGGCTCTTTGTCACTACGTCCTCTATTGCATCTGTAGAAGTTCAGACAAAAAAAGGAATTGCTGACATTGTAAGTCACTTTATTTCATTGACTCACTTAGGTTTCCTTACAGGTTGTAGAGTTTATTTGTGGCATGGTGAAATTGGTAATTGCTGTATTGCAATACATGTGTTTTATTGGTGACTGTGACCTTCAGCATTGACAACACTGTCTAATGTAAATATTAATGTAGGAGGAGATAAGACGCTTACCAGGACGCTAAGTCAGCAGGAGAAAAAAGTTCAACGTTCAAGAAGAAAAGAGAAAGGATCAGGGGGACAGAATACATCAGGAGAAGGTAATGTGTGTAAAAGAAGAAGAGGAGACGCACTTCTAGCACAAACTAATTATGAACACTGCTGACATGTTTAAACATGCCCTTGGTATCAATCAAATAAATGAGAACTTGCAAAAGCCTGTAACGTACACCATGATAAAGGGATACATCACTCACACAGCCTGATTCATTCTAGTTACACTTCCCATTATAAAATATTTAACAGAGCAGAGATCCATATAACTTAATCTAGGGAAACAAATTACGCAAATGTCTTTACGCATTGTAATGTAGAAGTCTGAAGATCAAGTCTTCAAGGCCTGAGAGTTGTTTCAAAGAGGAGCTTTTCAAAGAAGACTGGCAGCTTTTTTTCAACCTGTGCCAGCCTAGTGGATAATTTGATCTTGTTCTTGAAATAGAGAAATATACAGCTATAGAAAAATAAACAATTTTGAAATAAATGCTGTTCCGTAAATACTTTAATTTGGCTTGTTTTTTTAAAAAAATTTGCTGCTTCATGCATTCCATCATACGTTTTCCATTGATAATTTTTGTTTGCAAAATAAACACACTGAGCATCTGCAGCATTGCCAACTCTTTCTTTCCATTGTTTCGCACTGGCCATGGCCTTCTGGCAGCTACAATTGTGTACAAAAGGGACATTGACACTCTTTGCTAAGCCACTGCATGTGTACTTATCTATTTTTACATTTGCATACGAGGATGTCCTAATTACGATTGCGTGTTACACCTCAAGTCAACGGTGAGGAAACACTGAGCTAGACAATGGCGCTCATCTCTTCGGAAGAGCCTTCGGCTTTTGTTTGAGAATGTTTTCCAACGCATGCAAGACCAGCATGATAAGAGGAGGAACTTCAAGGCTAAAACAGTGGGAATTAATTAGGCGTGGGATAATTGGACAGTGTGTTCAAGCGCGTGTGTGGCTGTATGGTTTGCAGAGGAAGAAACAAGTTAACGAGTCAAATCAAAAATGCAACTTAAACCCACCTGATCCCATGGGTTTCTCCTGGCCGTTCTGCAGAACATCTGTGATGAAAAACTGAGTATGTATAAGATGCATATAACAGACGCCCATCACCAAAGACTGATTGGCCTGGTCTATTGGAGTTTATGTATTGTGCCAAAAACAACCGGCACCGCCCGAAAACAGACTTCATTCCAACTCCTGTGACCACAGTTTGCTCGCCCATTTCATTACTCACAGAAAGAAAGGCATGGCAAATTAAACAAATGAAACGTGATCAATATGCCCTCCTTTAATTAAGGCCAACGCTAGCACGGCGGAACAGATGGTCGGGGCAAGTGGTCTGGGAGAATAGTGGCGTTTAAATGTATTGAGTTGAAGAACAAATTTAGATTGCTTATGAGATATGGCTTCATTCCTCTGATCAGTAATGTTCAGAAAGCTCAAGAGGTATGGAGGTTGATAAAGGAAAAATTCCTTGATATAAAAAAGATTTTGATCTGTTTTGAGATAAACTCTTTAAATGGATAACACCTCAGCTTACCTTCTGTGGCTTCCGCTGCATTGACGGTTTCCTATTCGACAAGAAAAATAGGGAGGAGTGGGTTATAATGGTTACAGCACATGTTAATGCTACACATCTTAGGCTTGTCTGTATCAGAGCATGTGTCGAAACTTCAATTGTAGTTTAACATATATCAATATTATTGCCCCTAAAGTATGGCTAAAGGATTAAGACAGTTCATAGTTGGGTGCTTGTCCCTCCATGTAGATCAGTCAACAGCCGCACTGAAGCATCCCTGGTTAAACATTCACCCAGAGCCATCCACACTGGCTGAGCGTGAGATATGTGAGCGTGGGATATGTAGCTTGATTGAGGGTGGCTTCAAATCCTCCTTTAGAGGATAGCAATGCAGAGAACGCTAAAAAAATTAGGGCAGAAACTGGAGAATAACACGATATATGCTCTACTGAAATATGTTGGATGTTGTTGTGGCTTATCACTTATCACACACACACACACACACACACACACACACATACACACACACACACACACACACACACACACACACACACACACACACACACACACACACAAACACACACACACACACACACACACACACACACACACACACACACACACACACAATTAGCTGCCCCAGATGCATTACAACACCTATTGTGTTACAGGCTGACCAATGCAATACTGCGAGGGGGCACAAATGTGTTAATTGTGCCACACCACTAGGGGGTGGTATGGAGCTATCATGACCAAGTGTTCACGGTAGCTCTACATACATGGACCTGTCTAGGGCTCAGTTCAAGTCAAGATGACCCCCATGTATATTCTGTTAAACGTGTGGGACCGGTGCATCAGATGAAGCAAAGAAACACACATGGCCCTGTTAGGAATCACAGAGGAAGTGAGCTGTTGACAAGCTGTCAAGCCCACCGATATATTTAGAGTTGTTGCTTCCCGTTCGGAAATAACCTGTATCTTCCGAAATGTTCCCAGACAAAGGAAGACCCCTCGAAGAGCCCAAAAAGGACCTCCTCTTGGTCACAGCCTGTGTTGAATAAAGTAGAAGCTCAACAAGCCAGGGGGTTTTGTTCAGAAATGAAGAGTACTTTGTTAATGCTAGACAATGGCACTGGCAATGGCTTCAGGTTAAACAACAACTGTGGAGCACACACACCGCTGGCCGCTTGCTGTGACGGAGCCGTCGGTGTTCATAAAGCAGCAGATCTCCAAACAGGTCCTGGTGCCAGAGCAGCACGGGGGCTGATCGTGCATTATTCAGGGTGGAGGATCTCACCTCGCGGGCCCAGAAACAAAAGCGTGCTGGTTGGGGTTGTGTCCAGCGTACAGATGGGTGTGTGAGCTTCTCACCGTTCTGCCATCCTCCGTCTCGTTCTCGTTTAGTAGCTCCCCTTTAGCCAGCCGCCGACTCTCTTCCTGCAACCTGACACACACACACACACACACACACACACACACACACACACACACACACACGGAATGAACATGACCTCTGGTACTATCTAAGCTTTTATTGCCTTTCATGCCTGCTCCCCTGATGCTTTAAAATGGATTCTGTAGTCACAAAACATCATGTTTATGAAGAGCTTCTGTAATAACATCTTACTCGTCAATGCGTTTCTCGGTCTCCGGGGTGTGGGGACCCCAGAGGGGGGAGTGGGAGCTGTCCTTGGTGGATGGTGAGGTGGGGGTGGTGGGTGAGGAGAGAGGACCCTCCATCAGCCATTGGTCCCGCAGGGACTTCCGCTGAAAGAGAAGGCACGCACACGCACACCCACACAGGTTAGATTAAACAAAACTAAAATCTAATCATTTTTGGATACGTGACAATCCTTAACATGCCATGAATAACACACCATTAGCTGAGCAGCTGCATAAATAATAAACAGATACACAGAGCCGGAGCGTTTCAGAGAGAGAGAGTGATAGAGTGAGAGAGAGCAGTAGAGACCTGTAGAGGATGACAGATGTGTGAAGGCAGACGGCCGTCTTCCCAGCAGGGATAGGCGCTAGGTAACGGGGGGTGTATACTTGTAACAACACGTGTTCTTTGAAGTGCGTCGTTCAGTGGGCCCCTGTGCGCGGCTACCCTTCTTCCCGCTGGTTTCCCCGCCCTTCCTCTCCTCCAGTCCGACCTGACCAGAGGAAGCGGAGCCACCTCGGGGTGGCTGCTACATACCTCACCTCTCCTGGACCCCACCCAGCTGCGCAATCGCTTTCATGTTTTCATAGGGAGGAGACCGCCGCGCGGCTGTGTGCGCGCGCACACACACACACACACACACACACACACACACACACAGACACACACACACACACACACACTCTTTTCTCTCATTACTTTTGAACGCACTGTTGCAAGGAAGGACTCACGTCACACACACATTCCTACAAACACACAAACGTGTGCTGACGTCAGTCCCGACCACAGAAACTATGCACTCTAACCTACCACAAAGACCCACGCTCTCTCAAAACACTAATTTAAAGGAAGTCTGGCCCATTTCCCTAACATTGCTGTTAACAGTATCTTCTCCTCTCCCTCCAAATTGAAAGACGTTTCCCTTTCCTAAATGGCTGTCTATACAAACCGGAGGAAGCCTGGGAACAGTGGTTATGTCCTGCAAGGTCCACACCGTGTCTAGTCTCAGATAAGAGACCGCCAGAGCTCATTGCATAAGCACATCAAAGCACTAGCCTGTGTCTGCCATGCAATGCCGCATATTATTGTATGTACCGTAATTAAGAAATTAATAAATGTATCTAATAAATTACTAATTGAATCATTGATTGAACCACTGATACTACTGTGGTCTATAAAACAAAAAATTTAAACATGATTAGTTTTACTATGAATCACAGGTAAATGATGTAGCATGTGGTTTAAAACGTCTCATCTAATCTGTCAGCTCCAACTGCTAACTGAGTGGGGCCTCCACCTACCTCTTTTACTAGGACAATGCTGGTAGTAACTAACCCTGACACTGCTTGCTGAACTAGAAATTGTTTGATGTGTTTTTTTATTCATTGTTTTTAACGTACGCCATTCCATCGCAAGACCTCAATGTTTGCTGAAGTGTTGGCAGCACTACCTGCTCAGGGGGCTAAAAGAGTCACAAACCCTCCTCTGTGCTGATTCCTTCTGGACAGAACAAGCAGAGTTCTGTCCCCCCCCCCCCCCCCCCCCCTCCAAGGCCTTTGGTGTCTCTCTCTCTCTGAAAGTATAAATATTATTTGAGTATTCCTAAACTCATAAAATAAAATGTCAGACATTTTCTTTCGGTGCAAATGCTTTCCTCTACAAATACATTAAAACACAGACAGGAAGTTGGAATTGGTGTGAAAACAATAGATTGGTGTGGGTTTAGCCTGGAGCGTGTTGTAAACACCCTCACAACCTCACAGTCCTGCCTGGTCCAGGGGCCCTCAAATGGGGAAACCAGGACATGCGGAAGGGTGTGAATAGATTTGTGTGTGTGTGTGTCTGTGTGTGTGTGTGTGTGTGTGTGTGTGTGTGTGTGTGTGTGTGTGTGTGTGTTTAAATGGAAGGGATGCTCTTGCCAACAGGCTGGACAGCAGCTGCAGCAGAATTTGTTTGAGTGAAATATTGGTATCTGTCGGTGGAGAGGCAGAAAGAGTGAGAGAGATTGGCAATTCTGCCCCTTTTTGCTGGGAAACCAAGCAAGCTTGAAATTGTATTGCATAGTGTCGGTCCATGCCTAAGGTCGATCCATGCATAGTGTCTGACCATGCATAGTGTCTGACCATGCCTGCATTTCTCTGTGTGTGTGAACCTTCCACTGACAAGTGGCGTGATAGAGCGACGGATACATTTCATTCCCACACGAAAAAACTTCAGAGGGGGCATGGGGTGTGTGTGTATATGTATATACGTTTGTGAATTATTGTATATGTATGTATATGTGCATGTGTGTTACCTTTAGCTGTTGTAAGCGCAGTCTCTCGTCCTCCATGTCTCTCTTCACCTGCTCCTGCTCCTCCTGCATGCGGCGCTTCTCCTGAGACCCAGAGAGGGAGGGGGACAAAAGACGGGTTGAGGCCGACAGAAAGACAGAGTGAGAGGTGGCAAGAAACATTATGGGAGAAAGTCAGCCAGATGGAGAGCAAGAGAAATTCACAGAATGAGAAAAATGGACAGAAACACAGCAGAAAATTTTGAAAAGAGAGAGAAAGAGAAGGAAAGAAGCACTTTAGTGTGACATGGAGAGGTAAACAGCTGCCAAGACAATGAGGCGTACTACATGAGATTAACACACAGTATAATGCAGCATTGTGCTATAGCTGAAGGTGACAGTAGTCCTACAAAGAGGAGGTTGTGGTGATACAGAGTCTTGACAAACATCTACACATCAGAACTGGGACACGAGAGGGATTCAACCGAAATTAAGTTGTTAGACTGCACAGATGGCAGAATAAGATGGAAAAAATGAGTGAATAAAATAACAAAAAAGTAATACAGGAAGAAAATAATAGAGACATAATAGGGAAGTAGGAACAGAGAGGCACCGACAGAGTGAGGAAGAGGCCTAGAGCAGAGGGTTGGCAGTGTTAAATAGGGGGTTTTAGCCTACAACACTCTACTATTGTCACAAAGACGCCAACTGTCTCCATGGCAGCCAGTTGGTGTCGTTTTACCACGGCATCAGGGTCGACCTGGCGCCATACACAGTAGCCTGCTTCAATTATTCAGGAGCCAAGGAGCACACACTGTCCAGTGTCTGTGTGTGTGTGTGTGTGTGTGTGTGTGTGTGTGTGTGTGTGTGTGTGTGTGTGTGTGTGTGTGTGTGTGTGTTTGTGTGTGTGTGTGTCTGTGTGTGTGTGTGTGTGTACACTCACAGCGATAGCCTGCAGTCTCTGCTGGTACTTCTCCGTTTCATCCATCTTGCCACCTGTGACACAGCAGCAACACTCGGTCAAAGGTCAAACACGACCAAATCCTACAATTGGAATTGTTTGCTGACAGCCACCTCTGTGACAGAGCAGTGTTACATCTGTGTGGCTATCTGGAAGTTGCATCATATGCCTCTGTATTGCCGAAGACTTCAATATTTGTTAGTCTGGGGCAGACTTTTGATTACTGTTTACCCATCTCAATGTTTGGATACCTAGGGACAAACCCGTAAACAGTTTAACTTTGCTGATTATTTTAACAGAAACTATTCATGTTTTTCATGGTTAGGAGACAATGATTCCTTGTTCAGTTTCACAGTCTCCTTAGAAACGCCTCTGTCCAGCCCCGGAGCGATTCATTTCATCTGCTGAGGTGTGTTTGATAGACCATCTTAGACAGTCTTTGTCTAGCAGAAACACTCTTCTAACCTTTTGTTTGAGGCATCATGGCGTTGCCATGGGCTCTCCCCAGCCAATGTAAGTTTGTGCATTAAGAGATCTTTAGTCAAGCCTGCGGCCAACATTAAATGGATCAACATTCAAAGTCTGCATGATACAACATGAGAATAAAGTCGTAATCACATGAAGACAGAGACAGAGAGAGAGTGAAGAAGTGAAAGAGAAAGTGTGGTAGAAAAGAAACGAAACATTATGGGAGGTGGGAAAGAAGAAGACAGCAAGATGGATAGAATAGGAGGGCGTCAGAGGCAAATAATGTCTCCTTTCCTTGAAGTGTTTTTACAGTTTAGAGTACAGTGACACTCCCCTGATATACTTCTGTGGGGGCTGAGTTACTCGAAGAGACACACATACACACACAACCTTTTAAATATGCAGAAGAACTAAAATGGATGAGAGGATGAAGAAACAGTTTTGTCAGTAATGACAAGTCAGGGACTTCATGTGGACCACCCATGTACAAAGACCCTAATTTAAGCAATAATAATACATATAATTCATTTTTTAAAGAGCAATTTAGCCTAAAACTTTAAATATGGTAATATGCCTTATATGGCCCTGAACATAGTAATCTACAAAATTTTGTCAGTAACTAAAATGAACTGAACGTGTGCTCGACTTCACAATGGGGGACACATTGTGTGTGGGTGTGTGGAGATCTACCTGGGCAGTAGCTGAGTGTGGTGTCCAAGAGAGGGTTAAGGTTCTCGGAAAATTATAGTACAACGCCACTGTGTGTGGATGTGCTGAGCTCGTTTTGGACAGCCGTTGATGTTCATGATCGACCGAGAGAGGGTTAGGCTTCCTGGACACCTATAGTATTACGCTAAAGTGCTTGTGGATGTTTGGAGCCCTGTCTGAGCAGAGGTTTATTTTTATTTCCGTGTCCGAGTGAGGGTTACGTTTCGTATAACGCCATGTTGTGGGGCACATTTCATCTGAACACCAATCATATACAACGATGGTACTAAGATAGCATCGCAAAGTAGTTGCCGTGAGTCTCAACATGCCTACCTCCTTCTGAGAAAAAAAAAAAATTCAGCTGAAACAGCAGGTTCTCCGACATTTTAAGCCATTTACTGAAATACCATGTATGAAAACATTCACTAAACAAGAGATGGAATAGTATTGTGTAGGATTCTGAGCCCTGCATAGCTCACTGACTGGGGTAAAAAAAACAACACCAGCTAATTTCCAACATCTGCTGCCTCACAGGGCAGGCCTGGAGAGTGTGTTGCAACAGCAACCACATTTCATTCACTCCACACTGGTTGGTGTTCAGTTTTCCCAAGCAATGGTTCAATCTGCCTTGCCAGTCCCTCTGCTGTCCCTCTACTCATTTCCTACATGCTGTTGCTGGTCTGTCCCATCTTACCTTCTATGCTTCCCGTCAATTCTCCATAACGTCGCCTTCTCTTTCTACATCACCTTCCCTGTGTTATCTTCGCTCCATCTCTCTCCCTCTGCCACTGTCTCTCTTTAGTCATCTGATTGTCCTTTCCCTTTAGCCTTTTGTTGGTCTAAAAAGGGCGAGGAGAATAGGAAATGTGAACTAATGAACAGAGAGAGTTCTAGCCACTCCCTCGCTCTCTCCGGCGTTACTAGACCCATGGAGTTAGCTCTGCAGGAACTGCGCCGTTGGCATGGTTTCACTGAAAACATTCCTGGCGCCTAGGTGGCAAAAGAATGCACATTGATCCTTCTGCGTGAGTGTGCTTGTGTGTGTAAGCCAGAATGTGTATTTATGTTGCGTGTGGCGGTTACAACGTATATTTTCCCAGCGGTAGACCGCAGAGTGAGAGAGGGGCGGTTACCTCACAGCTGATCAGTAGGGGGCTTAGGACCGTATTCTGTCAAATCAAATCCGATCAAACACACACACACACACACACACACACACACACACACACACACACACACACACACACACACACAAATTGCACATGGCTGCATCTTTTCATCGATTATAGTTTGCTCTCTGGTGTTCCAGAAGACCCCTCCCTAAACAACTTTATTGTTCAGCACATTCTGAGAAGTGGTGCTACCTATGAAAACCTTTTGATTATATTCACTGACTAAATCCCAAACAGAGATTAGCGTTAGCATTTCATCCCTCCAAGTGCTCGGAGGGAAGCTTTTGGAGAGATCCAGCAACACATCCACAGAGTGAAAAGGGATTTTCAGCAATCAGTAATGGCATGGGGGCTAATGATCACATGCCCACAATGCTGCTTCCAATTGGCTAACAGTAAATGACGGTTGTTTCATTTAGGGAAAGAAAGACGGGTACCGTCTCACATGAAGACTTTACCCTAACCTTGGGCTGTCTTGGAACAGCTGATTTCAATGCGTGCTTCCAGACAGAGGAATCCCTGGAGAAAAGTGTGTGTGCGTGTGTGGAGGGTCAAAAGGTCCCTGGACAGAAGCTAGGGTGGCTACTGCCAGCGCAATTGAGCAGGGTTTCAGGGTACTGGCTGTCTGTGTTATATTTAAAAGGTAGAGCGGTTGAAATGTATTGGAATAAACCTTACCCTGAAGAGAGATAAATATGAAATTGGGTTCGCTCTCTAGCACCATTCAAACCGCCCTGTCCTACTTCTTCAGGGATTACCGAATAGCTGTGTTTCAGCACTAACCACACACACACACACACACACACACACACACACACACACACACACACACACACACACACACACACACACTCTGAAGACATGCTACATAGTGACATTCTGACATGTGATGATGCAATGTAACCCCCGCCCGACCCGCTCGAAACATTCACCACACTTTGATGTCTTATGCTCGGCTTCTCCGAGAGAGAGACAGAGAAAGAGAGAGATAGAAAGAGAGAGAACATTATTATGGTACATTAAATCATTCTAAAAGGCCTGTTTGATATTGCTCCGTGTCAAGTGCTGTTCCTTAACTGCTGTAATGAAGTGCTAATACCTGCATTACACAGAGCGGTTATCACCGGGTGCTTTAATATGAGCCGTCAAAAGGGTGCAGTCAGCTTTTTTCTGCTACTTTGGCGTGCTACAGAATCCAGTATATAGGCCTTAGCCCTCACAGGTCGTGACAGCACCACCAGTACAAGACCATCCGCACCAGTACAGAACTGAACCCTGGAAAAGCCAGGAATAGACATGGAAACGACATGGATATAAAAGAGAGAGAGTGCTAAGAGAGTAAGACAATGAGGGGGCAGCATTATCATTTCAAGGCAGCTAGGTAATCTGAATGAATGTCCTTCCCCAATGTTGTCGGGACAGAAAGAGTCCCGCCCCCCCCCCCCCCCCCCCCCCCCCCCCCCCCCCCCCCCCACGTCGTTACTGGCCTTCACTCAGGAAGAGCCCAAACTTTAAATAGACTCCAACATCAAACATAAACTTTTTTTCTGCGATCAGAGACGGGGAGCAAATTAAAACAGCAATCAGTCCCTGGCGAGAGTGGTGGCCGACGTGAGACAGCGCTGAGTGCGTTTTCATCAGCTATTGAAGTCCAGCGGCTTCATCGACTCGCCTGCATAATCCATTGAGGACATGGATATCATTGCTTATCCAAGTGGAAATCAATCTAGGACAAGATTGGTGCATTTGTGTGTGTGTGTGTGTGTGTGTGTGTGTGTGTGTGTGTGTGTGTGTGTGTGTGTGTGTGTGTGTGTGTGTGTGTTAAATGGAAGGAATGCTCTTTTAGTGTGCATCGGTGCATTAGTGTGCGTGGGTGCAATATTGTGTGGAACAGAGTAATTTGAGAGAAAAGCCGTTTGTTTGATGCAACCACGTTCCTTCAAGTCCATCTCAGGCAAATGACATCCCTGCATTCCAATTCTACACGCTCATGTGTGCGTGCATGTTCTTCTGATGGCTTTAGCCCTCGCATTTCTCACATAATGATGGCATTTGGAGTGCGCTGTGGATTATCAAAGCCAACTAGGGATGTAACGGTACGAAAATTTAACCTCACGGTTATTCTAACCAAAATGATCCTGTTTTTTTGGTATTATCGCGGTACTTTTGAATACCCAAAATATGCCCATACTTCAGACTTAGTCCTCTAGAAGGTAGGGATGGGCAACGATCGTCGAATAGTCGGAGTCACGTAGAATATCGAATAATGAATGTGACTATTGTTATTTATTACACGGCTCTTCTCAATGCTGTTGAACGCTCCGTTCACTTGCATGGGCCTTCACAACTTCTGTTGGTGAATAATCTTTTGATAATTCACCGTTGCTAAGCATATAATGACCTCTGTCAAGGAAAGTTTTTTTTTTTTTTCTATGGTTCACTCCGCAAGTGGTCCTGGTAACTTATCAACCCCAGTGCCCTCGGTTGCTTAGCGACGTCAACGTCTTTGGTGGACTATTTCTCTGCTGATCAACACCACGAATGCTGGTAACAAATAAATTGTAAAAAGACACACCATGTGAAGTTATTTTTTTGACGTGTCTAGTTCACCGTCATGCAGGCTATGTTCAGTAAAATAAATAAATAAATAAATAGCGATCTGTTTTTGGCGCATGGCCTATCTGCCGAAGCCCACGTTGAAATAATTTTGATGTTGAATGTTGATGGCGCAGTTGGTGAAATCAACAGATTGATTTCATACAAATCATAAAAGCCTCTCCCTGTGTCATTTTGTGTGCGAATATCGAATATTTGTGTGTGGGGGGTTCTTGATTGACAGATTTTCGAATATTATTTGAATACTTCTTAGCGAATATTGAATAGTATTTTTGCCAGAAATGCACATCCCTATTAGAAGGCTGATGGATGTCTTGACCACATGAAGTCGCTTATAACCAAACTCAACTCCTCACCCCTGGAAGGGTTTTGTGAACCCATTGGAAGAAATCAAAGTCTTCACAAGTCTGCTTGTTCAAGAACACACGTACACATCCCCGATGGTTAACAACACTTAAACTCTATGTAGGTTAGGAAAACCCCAGTAAACAATATCAAACTTGACTCAGCCAATTCAGGTAGGTTCAAAAAACAATCTTTAATTTCTGTTTTACAAGGTCAATTTTAACATTTTTCCATTTGTGCTTCATATCAATGGATTACGGCCATTTTAGTCTAAGCTCACAAAGTGAACTGAATCCAAATCAATATCCAAAAACAATGTATATTTTTTAATATATATTAATTTGCCCAGTAGATGAAAGACAGCGCAAGAATAACCCTATTTATTTTCCATTCTGCCTGGACACCCGGATAAAATGTGACCTGCTGGGGCTGTAGGTTCTTATTCAGAAAATATCCATCCATGTGTCTTTCTCTTTGATGGGTTATCTTGCTGTGTAATGGAGATGTAATTGACATGACTTCTGTAATCAGCCTGTGGCCAGTAGAAATATTCTTTCTATTATCATGCAAGATTTGGGATTATGAAGCAGCCTGTAGGCATGGATAAGCTTGCTCCACCGCTGTAGGGGAGATGTTGCCATGGGGAAGGTCTTTAATTCAGACATGACAGGCACACCAGAGCACCACCTGATCATAAGACATACTAGCACATAAGCCTTTACACCTAGCACTCACGAGCCAGCCCTTGATTCCCTCCACGATTACATCATGTTATTGTTATTCAGGAGAGGAATTTTTCTCGAGACGGTAATTTCCCCTTCTTAGGGACCAGTCAAACTATTTATACTACTACATGGTGGCGGTGGTGATCTCTGGTTCAACGTGAGATATTATTTCATAAAATGCAGTACCAATTCCAATCGGCCTTGAATTTTCACATAAATACATGCTGTTGTGTGGCACACTGTCCCATCAGCCAGGCAGAATAACACAAAATGCTAGGGAATGTGAGGAATTCTGCTAAGAGAGAACTTACTGTAACTGGTGGCTGCTTCAGGAGAGTCAGCGTAACCAAGATTTGTCTCTATCCTTTGATTGGAGGATCATAGCTTAGGTTAAATGGTATAGTATAATAGGACAGTAGGACGGATGAATGCGACCCAACCGGCTATGCGTGACTGAGAGATAGCAATTGTGAGCTAGAGATGTTGAAATGTCAACACTGAAGTTCCTTTTCCAACAAAGCCTGACACGAATAAGGCCTCAAAAGAAGAATTCATTACCTGCCACAAATGTCACACAGCTTACAGTATACAGGTACAGAGAATGAGATACATGGACCAAGAGAGAGGGGTTGTGGAACATGACAAAAGGGGGATTTTAAATGGCAACTGAGAGCAGAGCAAGGGGCAAGGAGTCAAGTCAAATGAAGGAAGGAATCAGAGAAGATTCCAACACCTGCACTAGCAAGTCCTGACACGAAACCTAAAGCTGTCTCCACCGGCCCCCGATTATCCATCAGACACACATCCTCTTCCACCTACGCAAAACAGCAAGCAACCACTTTTTGGTTTCCAACTTTACTTCAATATTTTGCACATGCACCATCTAAGCACAAACACACACACACACACCCCAACCCCACCCCCACAACCACTCCCACCCAAAAGTTGTGTTAATGAATTATACAATGACCCACTTTTCTATGGTATTAAGGCTTTCTTGTGTATGATGTATGTGTCTTGAAAAGCAAAAGCATGTGCGTGTGACGAGTAACTGCTTGCTACATTTGTTTTGTCTGTGTATGTGAGCAAGGGATTAGCGAGTGTGAGTGTGTGAAAAATGTGGAATGCAGGACTGGTGTAATCCGTCCTCTGCTCATTTCCCCATTGTCACGGTGTCCAAACCAGGGGCCACCACGCCTCTGGGGCCAACAGCCCAGCCAACAGATCACACACGTCAGCTATCATGAATCACTATTCAGCTCTGCTTAATCCAGCAGTTTGCTAGGGGGGACTGGCGGTGACGATCTCTCAGTTGGCTGGGCTCCAGTCCCATTAGACAGGTCTAACCCTGGAGAGTCTAGACACGTAGTGAGTGCCAAGGAGGGGGACAAACTCCCGTCGTAGAGACCTCGGCGCAGTGAAGTCACCAAGACTTCTTGGTTTCATTACATTTCGTTTGGGTCACCATTTACGCCACTAACGCCAAGATTAACAAAAAAATTATCCGATGTTTACCTTTAGTGTCATCATCATCATATTGAGGACATGTGTTGACAAGGAGGTGGGGAAGAGGGAGACAGCAGTCATTTTACTATTCACTCCTCCCATAACCTCGACAGTCTTCAGCACTTTAACCAATCCGCTGTCTCCCTCTCACTTTCTGGGATTATTGGTCAAGAAAGAAAGGTTGACTCATATCAAATAACGTTCTGGGAGTTACTTGATAACTTTTAATGTAAGGAATGTTACCTGCTGCGGATTAGGTGTGTGGATTCAGAGGCCCAGTGTTTAAAGATAATCAAATGAAGAATACTCTGAATGCACTTTATGAACAAAAAAACTCATACAGATATGATTCAGTTCAGTTCATAGATGATATTATCTTTTTGTTTAAAAGTAGAATTATGTTGGGGACCCCAAATGCTATTTATTTTATTTAAAAACATTATAGGCATCATGGGTCACCCTACAGCACAGAGATACAATGACCCTGGCTGGCTCCGCCCAAAAGATGTCCTCCGAAGGAGCCGAATAAATGACGACGGGATGGCTACCAATTGCAGACTGAAAACTGTATCCGCACTAGAAATATTGCCAAAAGACAGTGGTGTGCGCACATAGTGGACTCAAATGCCATTTCTTGTTTAACCATTGTTTGAGGCCATTTCTGCTGGAATGAACAAGAGCTCTGCTAGGATCAGTAAAACCTTTCTGCGCCCGCAGACATTGGCACAGTGCACAGCAAGCGCACATCAAGATAGTGCACACACACCTCAGAACTGCAGCTGGAAAAATATCCTGAGGGAAACACTGGACACAGCCCTCACAGAAACAGTTTTACATAATAGTCAACTAAAAAAGCCATTCAGTAATTATTTTGGTATAAATCACCATTTGATTGACAGTACATTGTGCAATATAATGATATTACAACTGAACAATACAGAACAATTATCAAGTATTTTCGAAAGTTCTAAATTGTTGATACTTCATTGTAGCTGTGAATGCAGCACTACATGGGATTTTGAATCCAGGTAACTTAAAGAGACTCAATGAGGAAGTATTGTTATTTACCCACAAATCAAGTTAATCTGGAAAAGCAACCTAGATTGTGTTCTTGGGTAAAAGGACTGGATTGAATTATCACATTTATCTTCCCCGTCAGCCACGTCCTGGAATTGTACAGAACCATTCAAAGCTCTCCTAAAGGGTCAAAAGCTGACTGATATCTCCCATGACCCAACAACACTGCAGGGTTGGCTGGGAACTGGACCCAGAGCTCTGTCCCAGCAGCTCTGAGCACCAAGCAGGGGTTGAGAGTTTAGCACAGAGAGCGATACTTCACCCTCCTCTCAATAGTAACCAGGATGGCTTGGTCAACATACACCCCCGAGCCCACCAGGGTGGCAAATTATATGAGGGCTGAGGTAACACCTACCCCAGCTGATAACCTGGCCCAGCAAGCAAAGCTGGTGGTCTGAGGAGAGGGATCGCAGGGGCGGCTTATGAAATTGAATTTGAAGCATACTATACCAAGCAATAATGGGCAGGAAGAGTCAGAGCATCTGGCCCTCTTTACAGAGCAGGTCATTACGGGTAAGTGGTTGCTGTGTAGGTAGCAAAGGGGGCGAGTGTCTGGTTCATGGATGAAAACAGTTTCAGGCCTTTGGTTCTTCAAGCACATTGCAGCCTAAAATTTGGGGTTTGAGTGCCTTACTGATGGACACTTAAGCCTTGAGGAACCAGCAACCCTTCAGTAGTAGTACAGGATGTACCTTCTGATCTACCTGCACATACAAGAGAATTTTCATTTATGCATACTGAAGTATTCATCAACACAAAAAGGGTTGGCTTAGTGTGCCAAACCAACAGGGATTTATTAGCTCATTCAATGCTGCATGAACAAAAAATGGTTGTAGAGTTGGATAATTAACTTTGGTTAAAACAATAAACCCAGAAGGTTTGCTATTATTGGGGGGGGGGGGGGGGGGGGGGGGGGCAGACTGGAGACTGGAGCCAACCGGTTTGTCAAATACCTCTTCTATGAGAACACATAGAATATCCATCCCTACTAATCTAATTGGCAAGTTCCAGAAACATTTCAACAGTTTATCTGGATAGGGGATAGGGGCTGGATTTGTAGGGGTGGCGCTAGATCACAAGGTACGTCCTGTACAACTGCTGAAGAGTTGCCTGTTATTTTCAAAGTAAACGACAAGCACACATCAAACTCAGCTCTCACTTGTGATTCAAGTATTTTGTGCACGTTCTACCCACAAACAATACTGGAATGTTTTAACAATTATAAATCTAAAGCTATTGGCGGAGTAGGGCAGACCATGGAGCAGTTCCCTTTGCAACTCTTCCTCAAAACATTTTCCCTATTCCAATATCTTCATACCAAAGGGTCATTACTCGACTGTCGTATTCTCGTCTGGCACAGTTGTTTGCACAGTCAGTGTAAAGAAAGGGCTGTGCATAAGACAGCGAGGCAAAGCAGAGTAAATATAGAGAACATAAGGTTTGTTTTTTCTCTTTTGGTCATGCAAACGCTTTCTACGCTGTACTGCGTTCTTCACAAATATGTATCCAGCTAGTGAAGAATGGTATGACTAATATATACCCTTATTGTGGTAATTCTATCTTGTAGGGATTGTCGCTCTGCTGTTAATTTGCCTTTATGTTATATCTGGCACTAATCAAATTCCCAGCCATCCATAGCAGAGCCTTTTTGTGATCCTCCTCATTGTCCTATCGCACAGTGGAGTATTTCATCACTCATTATTTTCCATTACTCAAGCAAAACCGAATGGCCTTTAGTTTGTTCATGATGTAAGTCTGATCACATTAGCAAGTCACTTTTACACTGAAACGTTGGGTCATAAAACAGAATTTGCACCTTGAAAAAAGCTGAAAACAATGTTGGAAAAGTTTGTTCAAGAGTAGAACTTTGGATGCTATTATTGCAATTGAACTCAAAAGAGCGGAATAAAAAGGGACTTAATACGCATTTCATCCCCTTCCAAACTATTGCAACAACTGAATAGATGGGTTTTGAATTAATTAAAAATCAAATGCTTTAGGCCCCGTCCACACGGAGCCGAAACGGGCGAAAACGATCCGGTTTCGTTTTATGCGGTTCAGGAATATCGCTGTAAAAACCGCATCGAGCTGTAGAAACGCTGTAGTAAATATTCAAGGCGCTGGTTCTCCACAGAAAAAAGTGGAGCGCATCAAGCCTGAGCGCATACTGTATACAAACATTCAGTCAGGAGGAGATTCAACCTTTTAAATTGAGCAGAAATACTTTTTAATGTACAGTTAGTAATTCAATTCATCAAGGGGCTTTATTTAAAGCTACAAAAATAATACAAATAAAATAATAAATAAAGAATTCAACGCAACTCTGACGTCCCCCAGCTGGTGGAGGGCTAATGACGTCATCGTTTGCGTTCCAGGCGTCAACACAAATCCTAACACGAAATCGCATAGGTCCGGATAGAAATTTGAAACCACCTCCGTGGGTGGTTTCAGAAATGTGCGGTTTCGGGCACCGGATTCGCTGGCTCCGTCTGGACGCCAGTCGGCCGAAGCGCACAAGAGTTTTAACCAAAAAAACGGTTTAACCAAAAAATCGGTTCCGTGTTGACGGGGCCTCAGTTACAATGGATTTGATTATTTGGATTTTTATTGATGTGTTCTCAGGTCAAAGTACATATCACTCAAATGTAAAGTAAGATCAGCAAACAAATAACTTTACAAATATTGTTTTTTATCCAAAGATGTCCGGTAGCACCATCACTATGTGAGCAGACATATGTACGATCTACCGTTTCACCGCAAGGCACCAATGTTGTTCACACACTATAAAACAGCAAGATGCCCTGAAACCATCTCGACGCAATATTCACAGTATCATAAGATACTGTGAAAAACACTATAATCTGCACTGAAAGCCTTTCACAATGGACACGTTCAGCCTTTCATATACCTGAGACGCCATCAAACATGACAAGATTAAGATAAGTTACTTAATAGAACTGTGTGGAGCAGCAGTACACGGATAAACCAACATGTGCCTGAATATAAAACATACTGAAGTAGCCTACTTTCCACGCCTGCAGCAAGGGGGGTATTGGGGCATGGACGTCTCTGTGTGGCTGGTGGTGGTGATTGTGGGTGGGGGTCATCATAACTGAAGACAGACATCCTTATCGAAATATCCATAGAGTATCTCACTGGCGCCCGCTATAAGTGCCCCCGTGCATCACCGAATAACCATGTAATAAGAATAAGAAGCAATCAGTGATTAAACTGAACATGTCGAGGTTCGTTTTTGAGATAAACAACAGAGGTTGTTTACCTGGTTAAGTTCTCTGGTTAAATTGATCAGCGCATTTTGGGCTCAAAGGCTGCAAAACAGGGCCCACTGATAGCGTTTGTCTGCGTTAATATCTAATCTCGTCATTAGGTTTGCCCCACAGAGGTCACAGAACTCAGCAGCTGTCGAGCCAGCCTACTCTACTCATGGTCGGTGGCAATTCTTGGCTCTGTTCCAAAAGGTGTCAGCCCAAGGACATAGCCTATTCGTTGTTATACCAGTTGGCAAGTTACAAACGGAAAATAACACAAATAAATGAAAATTTGAAGCTTGTGAAAATAGTCAACGGAAGACGTACCTTTTCCCAATGTGCCACTTGATATCAAATACTCCAATACGTATTCGTCGCGACAGCTGGAATCAGTGACCTGAAAGGGTGTCCCGCTATTCAGCAAGGTCCGAGGAGGGTACTTTCCAGCAGAATGAATTGTGTGCGAGTGTATGTGATTGTGTGCGTGAGACAAAGATCCAGCTTCGCAGCTGAACACCTGTGTGGCGTCTCGCAACCTGGCGGTGAAACACAAAGCTCGTCACATGAGCTCGTGATCGGCAACAAACACGCGGTTCTGAAGTTCAGCTGTAATGGAAAAAGTTGCTTTAACGGGGGGTAGAAACGGAGTGCAATGATTGCGGAAAGTGACTGACTGCCAGCCCGCTTCCCCTGGAAGCTTTTCGAAAGGCAAAATAGAGACTGGTCGCCTGCTGGTTACCTGACTCGCGTTAATATCTTCAGCCCGGCCCTCTTTTTAGGAAGAGACATCACACCCCCAAGTTTCCTGTTGTTCCCACCGTCCCGCCACGCTGGTTCAGGTTTAAGTAAGTACTGGCATTTTCTCAGGCGGATTTTCTAATCTAAGAATCGTTAATCTACGACAATTACCCCATCTACCTCAGAATCATTTACGTCCACCTATGGTTATTTATAATTTTACCAATATAGTGCTTGGCGCCTCTATTTTTGGTGCCGAGTAGCCTCACAGTGGAATCGGTCTGTGATAAAAAGGTGAAATATGGTGACGTGCACAATAAAATAGTTTGTATTAATTCAAATAAATTATAAATGGTAATTAATGATGGCAGATATTTCCTCTCGATAATTGAATGCGAACAGGGCTGGCTGTAAATCCATCCAGGCTTTTTATTTCCCAAGAAAAGAGACGGAGAAATTTGGATAGCAACCAGAAATAAAAACCTAAATATATAAATAAATAAATAACCCCTGTTTGCATTGGTAATTCAATTATCTTGTTGATATTAGTAACACCACAATATTCCCTCTCTTCTCTACATCAATTTCTTTCTCCATAATGTAGTTCAGCAAGAGACGACGTTGCTGTCATGTGCATTTAGCCTAAACTGTCTCTATATAAGTGCATGCTTACATAAGTGTGTATGTTTGCGTGTGTATGTATGTTTATGTATGTTTGTGTGTGTGTGTGTGTGTGTGTGTGTGTGTGTGTTTGTGTGTGTGTGTGTGTGCGTATGTTGTGTGTGTGTGTGTGTGTGCGTATGTTGTGTGTGTGTGTGTGTGTGTGTGTGTGTGTGTGTGTGTGTGTGTGTGTGTGTGTGCGTGCGTGCGTGTGTGTGTGTGTGTGTGTGTGGGTGTGTGTGTGTGTGTGTGGCCAACACACCAACCTTCAGTTCGAATGCTGTATTTATTTATTTATCCCCAGGGTAGCTAACCTTGCTGACTTTGAAAACTTTTTTTGAGGTTGTAACGTTACCTCGGTGACCGCTTCGTATTAATTATTCGTCAACGCTGCAAACGTGTTTGTAATTGCGCCACCAATATTTCAATGGAAGTAATTACGGAAAGTCATGAATAAAAAGCTTCTCAACGCTTGAGTAAAAAAGATGCAGTGTGCGTGAAGGTCCTCTGAGAGGCCATGAGAGACATTATAAATGTATTCATTTTAATATATTTCCTTGTGCATGTTTTCAATGCCTCGTAGCATCATTGAGACTGACGGTTAGAGGTACAGAAATAGAAGAAAGTAATCAATGCCCCTATTTATTAACACTTTTAAAGACAACCTAACTCCTAGCTGCGGTTGGATAATCGTTCTAGTATCTAGTGGATACGAGTTGTTTTAATTCTCTAAATAATAAGGAAAGGTACTTCAATGTTTCCTTTCGTTATGTCATTTAGCATAGGGTACACTGGACAATACCTAACGAAAGGAAATGAGTTAATGCCGTCCCACAATACCTTAAGGCAAGATCATTTAAATGTCCCATGGCATGCTTCTTTATGGATGCTAATATATAGGTGTTAGTGGGCCCTTAATACAGTATTTGAAGGCGTTCAAGAAATTCAGCCTTGGTGCAATATTACAGCCACTACGAGGCAGTCCCACAATGAGCTTTCCACAGACGTGCCGTTTTTTAGAGGCGGGCCAAGGTGTAGGGTGAGGGTGCCCCACGGCGGTGGTGCCTCGGAGGCAAATTATTTGGGCGGGCAAGGTAGAGAAAGCGGAGTTAACTTGGCCTCTTTTGACGATATATGGGGCCAAATTCGAAATCGGAGCGTCTGAGCTTTCATTTTTCAAAGGCGGAGCAGGATACCTAATGCTCGTTTTACACCTTACGCCATTTCTAGTTACTAGGGGACCATAGGCAGGCTAGGGAAACTCATATTAATGTAAGAAAAATGAAAATTTCATGCCATGGGACCTTTAAAGTAATGTACAAATCGACCGTTCACAGAATGAGACGAAAATTATTTTCATGCAATCATACAAATTGGGACCTATGTTCATAAATATGGGTAGACAGGTGTGGGAGAGTGAGCAACCATTGTCAATCTAACAACTATTTAATTTCCCTTTTGTGAATGGCAGCCTTTTATTAAAAATAATTATTAAAATCCAGCCTTAAGTGGTCTTTTTGTCCGGGATGTCCGAGTTTGTACAGCCTGCAATGCAGTAGGAACACACTGGACAAGTATCTAAGAATAGTCCATCTTCGGAACATTGTAGTTTCATCAAGGCAGGCGTAGGTCCATAACACAGCATAATGATGTAGCGTAGCCTACTTTAAGTGCAATCAGATTCTCTTAGCATCACAGTTGTGTTTACCTGAGTCCATATGATGTCTCCAGCACATCTTTCCCTGACCACATGACGTTTCCATTGAGGTCAAGAAAAGAGGTTAGGAAATGACATAGCACATACTTTTTTTTACTTTCCTACCGCAACCTAACACTGCTTGGCAGTTGGTATCCATCAAATAACACTTGCTATTTAATGCTCTTATTGGCTGATATGGTTACCAGGTCATCTGCTGATTAGGCGTTGATCTGATACCTGTCCTCCACTTTGAAAGGAAAGGAAGTTTACAGCCATGCCCCAGAATGACCAAAAAAAGTTTTTTTAAAGGTGTGAATAGTGGGTTCAGTTCTCCTTTAATGAGTACTGGAACTTTTTATTTACCCTATGGGTGCGACATTAAATATTTTAAACTTATAAGCCGCATACCTCCGGTAGATGAGAATGCAAGATTAAAGATGTATTGTATATAGATATGCTGGTACTGATCCTCGACTTTTTATATGCTGCAGGCAAGTTGCAGAGTGTCATATTTTATTACAACAAAGAATGCAGAACTAAATATAACACCGAAAGAGGAGAGAATCTTAAACATGTCCTCTTCAGTAATGGTAGCTAAATGCATACAGTCACACAGGGAAAGTGACTTTGTGTCCCTGAGCTTTGGATGGTAGGTAAAACAAACATAATAAATGACCAAGTGGGAAAATGTATTATCACAATGATTATCATTATGATTGTCAGACCAGGAAGTAATCTAGGTATTAGTAGGTATTATTGTCATAGATTTGAGAGCTTTATGATAATTGGTACTAATGAATAAACATAATTTAGAATAATAATCATACTACTATATAATAGCAGGTCTGTTGCACAAGTTACTGAAGTTGGTCAGTGCGCATGTGCCAAGCAGCCTGCAGCTCACACACACACACACTCAGCACGCGCGAACGCACACATACACCGCACGCATGCATGCACGTATGTACATACACACCGCATACACACACATGCACAAACGCACAAACACACGCGTGCGCTGACGCAGACGTTTCAAGAAAAAGTCAGCGCAGGACACCGCATACACACACACCGCATACATACTGACAACAGTCAGCTGAACATTAGGTCCCATCATTCCACTCCCTGTTTTCTCAGTTAAACACAGAAATCAGCTACATTTGTCCAAGTGTTCGCTTTATGGGTAATGAAGCGAAGAAATACGCTCTTTCTCCGGTAGCGCAGTAGTTCGCAACGCCTTTCTTCTCCATCGTTTCTTCTATTTGTCTCTAACACATGCTCCAATCTTTCATCGACCGATGCTTCAGATTTTGTGGATGCAACGGAATATATGATGCATCATTTTAGCAACATTTAAGATGATCGCGATGAGTTCTGCCCGTTCTGCCTCAATTTTGTCTATGGTCAAACAAACTACTGTGACAGCGGCCACACTAATTCCGCCTCTGGGGAACTTAGACCCTACGTCATATCCCGCCCCTTGCAAGCCCACCCCCCTAAACCCCAATTGATTCTACTGATTTCTAAACAACATCGATATCCACATATAAAGCATTAAATGTGAATCACCCTCTCCTGATATACATATGTGGCAAAAATGTGTGAAAACAGCTTATTGTCACGACTCAGAGTGGGAATCAATTGCAGATCAAAAAGGATTTATTCCCAAACAGTCCAGCAGGCAGATCAGATTCCAGGTACAGGCAGGGTTCGTAAACAGGCAGGCAGGCAGACAGATACAGACGGACAGGTACGGGCAAGAGATCCAAAACCGATAGGCAGAAGACTTAGTCCAAAACAGGCAGGGTTCAAAACCGGGAAGAACAGTAAACTATAGCTTCTCTTTAAAGATCTTCACGCTAGTCTCACTCACGTGGCAGTCAGGTAGCAAACAGTACCGTGACGATCTGACAAACTGAACAGAAAGGGCAGTGTTTAAATACTCCACCAATCAATACCCAATGAGAGACAGGTGAACAGAGAAACAACAGGTAGGGGGAGACAAAAACAACAGTCCATACGAGGATCCTGACACTTATAGGTAGAAAATTATTATGCTTGCTTCATAACGTAAGGAGGAAATTATTATGCTTGCTTCATTACGTAATAGGTGAACCAAAATGTTAGACGTTGTAACATTATAGGCTAAATGTTATTATATTATGTGCTCAGATATTTGTTACATTATTGAATGGGGTTTCCACATTATCGCTCTGGGTTTAATTACAACTAGAGGTTGAGCGGAAACTAATAAAATAATAAATGGGACTTATATAATGCTTTTCTAGGACTCAAAGTCGCTTTACACTGAGGGACAGTGGTGGTAAAGGGTAAAGTAAATTTATGAGAACAATGGAGGATTCTGTTAAGCAAGAGCACTTAGTTTTAATGCCCACTGATTTGCATGTGTAGTGTGTGTTTGTGTGTGGGTCCTTGCTTGTATGTTTCCTCGCCTGCCACTTTACTCTGTGAATGCTGAGTTACCATGGGAACTATTTGACACTGTGACAGCGTCGTGATATTACCCTTTTTTCTCAAATGGAGAGGGAAAATACAGCACCACTCGTACATGAGTGGTCATTGGACTTTTTCCTGCAGTTCAGAGAGCTTTGAAAAGCTGGGCTGTAAGTCAGCATATTGTGGGGTTAATAAAAGATTAATCTTTTCAAGTTTGACTTTAGATATGGTGAGTTGGACCAGTTTAAAGATGAATCTCCTACCCATACGGCGAAAAGTACAAAATTTGTTTTGATGCATGCATGTGTCTCCATCACGATCACTGGTGCTCTCTATTATGCGTAAGGGTAATTTTCCTCATCACGTCATGTGACCCAAGTCCCCAGCACGTGACTCCAGTCCTATCTCTTAACAAAGGCGTTTCTGGCAGTGTCAACATTAGAGGGATTGTGTTTTTATCTCATGTAGTCAATTTCAGGACACCATGATATCACACTTTCTGTTGGAGGCTCCAGAGTCAGCCCAGAGAGGATTTGGCCTGGTTACTGCAATGTCATTGTAGTAGCAGGACATCGTCAATTGAAATCTACAGGCGTATTACAAAAAAACGCACGCACACGCAAACACAGATGACTCAAAGTTTGAATGTGGATCCTGATGAACACAAATGACAGTGCTTCTGTGCCTGCATACCCCAATGACCAATAACACACACACACACACACACACACACACACACACACACACACACACACACACACACACACACACACACACACACACACACACACACACACACACACACACACACACACATACACATACACATACACATACACATTATAAGCTGGGGAGCTTGCACCTGAGGCCTCTGACCCACATAGGGCTGGGTGCGTTCCACTTTCCCGCCTGGCCATGTGTCCTTAACTCCGACAGGCTGCAGTGGGGGCTCTTACTGCAGAAATACCTGAGATCTTTCACGCATTGTCCATGCAGCACCATAACACAGATTAATGCACACATGCACACTCACTCATACACATAAGCTTGTTCCGGATACACGCGCACCCAAACACACACTCGCACACGGCTTACACACATGGTCGATGGAAAACTGGTTCCTAAGATAGACTGTTAGCTGCTCTTGTTTTTCGTCCGCTGACATACATTCTATTCTTGCTCTCTCTCTCTCCTCCATTCTTGCTCAATCCTTTCTAACACACAGACCAGGGCTCTTTTCTATTCCTCCTCCACTCCTGCCATTTAATTCTTTGATTGAATTTTCCCAGGCGCTTTGAACACTTTCACTCTTTCTATCGTTCACACATCTATTAGTCTCTCATATTCTTGTTCTCATCCTCTCTCTCTCTCTCTCTCTCTCTCCCTCCCTCCCTCTCTTTCTATATATATATCTCTATATCTCTCTATATATCTCTATCTCTCTCTCTCTCTCTCTCTCCCTCTCTCCCTCTCTTTCTATATATATATCTCTATATCTCTCTATATATCTCTATCTCTCTCTCTCTCTCTCTCTCCCTCCCCCTCATATCCACAGACAGCTGGGCTGTGAGGTGCTACCCCCCCCCCCCCAACAGCCCCAATTCTCCCCTCCCCTCTCTTTCTCCCTCTCTCCCTCCCTTTCTTTCTTCTCCAGCGCCTACATATCTTCCCGTCAGTTGACTAATTAACATTGAAGTGCTGTTCAAGATCATCATTGTTAGCTTAGCGACCTAGCAGTGGGTGTGCAAAACGGAGCGGAGAGGACCATTATAGAAGCGCTCTGCTGGAAGGAGGTGAAGGGGACCGCGGCTTGGTGTAGCTGACAGACAGCGGAGCAGGCAGGTGGGCTCAGTAGCTGTCCCCCTATTCACACTTGTCGCCGAGGAAGGAGGGGGGGGGGGTGGGGGGGAGAAGAGAATTGGGGGGCGCGCTGAAGAGGAGCAGAGGAGTGCGCGGCTCGCGGCTTTGACGGCGAACAGAGCGACAGAGCGGAGCGCATAGTGAGGGAGAGCGTAGCCAGCCAAGCTGGAGCAAGAGAGAAAGAGAGATAGAGAAAGCAAGGAGGGAGGATGGCAAGGTGCTGAAGGGGAACACAGCACAGAGATCACCAGTCACTCAGGCGTTGAAGGTGAGGATTCATCATCATTCTAGCCAGGTTGGATGAGAGTCTGTTTCATTGTCAGATATCTGTGGAAATGTGTGTGGGTTTCTGGTTGTGGTGGGGGGGGGGGGATGCGGTGGATTAGTTCAGTGAGTTGGATTAGTGGTGTATGCGTGTGTTTCGTGAGTGAGGAATATAGGAAATAAGGCAGAGTCCATCTTCATGACCTGAATTGTTGAACTTTAGTGAGCACTACAGCAGCATTGTACCCTGCGGCATAGACATCCTTTCTCTCTCTATCTCCCTTTCTATGTCTCTTCATCACGTCTTGATTGCTCCCTCTTTGTTTCTCTCTCTTAACACACAGACACACACACATACACACAAACACATACAGTAGCCTACAAGATCAATCTAGATCACATCGCACTTGTTGGAATGAGGCTGGCAGACTGTAAGGAAAGCAGTATGTGGTTCATCATCAGTAGGTGTGTGTGTGTGTGTGTGTGTGTGTGTGTGTGTGTGTGTGTGTGTGTGTGTGTGTGTGACATCATCAGTGTGTGTGTGTGTGTGTGTGTGTGGCTTTGAGAAATGGCATGTTTCATGTATTTGTTGACATCATATAAGTGCTGTGGATGCACATGACTTTGAAAGGAGAATGAGTAAGATGCCAGATTTGCCTCAGTGAACCTAATTGCAGTGTACTTTGTGTGGGTGCGTGCGTGTGTTTGTGTGTGAGGGAATGAGCGGGGCAGGGGGCTTGAGTTCTGTGTTGAGTGTGCATGTGAATGTAGGCTTGTTGTGCGACCAAGTTGTGTTGAGTTGCCTCTCTGAGGCAGACGAGCGGAGGAGGGAGGGACAAAGATAGGTCTACGAACCACATCATGAATAAATAATGCACTTAAATGCAGGGGAATTGGTCCTTGCTATGTGTGTGTGTGCATTTGGTTGTGTGTGTGTGTCTGTGTGTGTGTGTGTGTGTGTGTGTGTGTGTGTGTGTGTGTGTGTGTGTGTGTCTGTGTGTGTGTGTGTGCGAGTGTGCATGTGTGTGTGTGCGTGTCGGTGCGTTAGAGAGTAAGAGGCTGAATATATTCCTCCAACTCTTACTGTAATATTTTAATCCATCATCACTATATCTCTTTAGACTGAGACATAGTGATTATGTATATCGTTGTAGTCACAGCACAACAGTATATATTTACACTTTTACCATAATGCATCTCAAGATTCTATGCAATAATTTTCCATTTGCCATAAAATATAAAATTAAATAAAAAAGCCTTCACCAGCTGTAGCTGTTGTGTAAAATCTACCTACCAATTTTATTTCAACCAGTCAACATATATTTAGTTGAATCACTTCAACTCACTATATAGCTACAGCAGATTGGGTATTGAATGTTCAAAGGTTTTGATAATAAAAATGTAGTTCTGTTTTTCAAGGAAAAACTTTTTTGTGTAGCTAGGATGCCTTGGAAATTGTAATATTCTTCAAAAAAACTATTGGAAGGACTATATTGTCCTGGCAGGGTTCTTGATTCAGTATTAAATAAACGTTCTTTGAAGATTTACATCTTGAAATATGTGTTGTTTTAATGCAAATTAATCTATTTGAATATTTAAATAATAGTGCCCAGTGTATTTCACACTGGGAAAAGCTATGCTGTCCATTTTAATCATGCATTAGTCATTGAATTCACTCACTGTGAATATTTAGGCCAGAATCAAAACAAAATCTGTGAGTCCACAATTGGCCTGAAGATGTCTGCTGTCTGTCTAATGCGTATGTAGCAATAATTACTGAACTGCCTCTAAGCATGCATTAAAAAGAAGGGATAATCCTTTGGACTCCCCTAAGGTGGGCACTGATTAATGTAAAAGAGCCACCGATTGATGAAACCAAGCGTAAGTCTGAATGAACACACTTAAATCCTTTGACTTTCCCCTGGAACACGCTTAAGTACGTTGTCATTCCCCTGAAATTAAAAACCTTCAAAATCACCTCTCCATTTTTGCCCATAATAAAAATTACAGTTACTAAGAAAAATGTAATCAAGTTCCTGAATAAAAAACTGCACGACTGGGCAATGAACATGCTAGATGCTAGCAATCATTTCTTCATATCAAGCAAACCCAATTTCTAAAAAGTATTAAAGGAAAGTAGAGTAGAAACTCATATTTCAACCCCAAATACAGGCGAAAAAGTGCCTTCAACCTGTCTCAGAAATATAAAGTTCACAGGCAGGAATCAGAGGAAATAGGGCCGTATTTTTCAGGAAGACGAGGGCATGATAGATGGCTGCCCTCCCAGCTCTACCTCCACCCCTGTTCTTAATTAGTCCTCAGTTTCTTCTTTTGCCGTCCCATTCATCTGCTCGCCTGCTTTGATTCCAGGGCTAAGTCAACAGTTGAACTGAAGTGGAGCTCAGCTGGGGGATTACTGGTGCTGGTGGTTGCTGTTCACTCAGTTCCGTTGCTGAGCAGAGACAGGCTCTCCGTTCCTGACTCGAGCCTCTGACGGATCTCCAAAATGGCTGCCTCATGGCTTTCAGTCTCTCTCATCTCCCTGTGCCACAGCTTTTGGGTTTTTTGATCATTTCTGGCCGTGTGTTACCGCTCACTCTGTTTCCTTCCTGCACCTTTTCCTTCCCCAGAGGTTTTTTTTTTATTGTTTACTGGCACCTGTGTGTGTGTCTCTCTCTGTGTGTGTGTGTGTGTGTGTGTGTGTGTGTGTGTGTGTGTGTGTGTGTGTGTGTGTGTGTGTGTGTGTGTGTGCGTGTGTGTGTGTGTGTGTGTTTATATGGATATGTTGTTGAGGGTTTAGTCAGCCACTTCTTCCACCCAAATAAGAAAGCAATAATATTTTAATGTTAGTTACAGTATAATGTTAGTGGTATGATATTTTAGTCATTGTTTAGCAATGAATATATTTATTGGGAGTCATTGTTGGGTTTGACATAGCAACAGAAAATCCTATGATTCATTCTGATGTACAAACCCTATATTTAATTTGTGGCTGAATTTGTTGCAGACCTTTTCCAGTGATGGATTTGACCTATTCACTGCAGATGGAAGGCGGCAGGCGTATGCACTCCCTGTTCCTTGTCAGACCCTACATAAATAGTCAACCCTATAGCCTCTTATTAGAATGAAACACTTGCAAGGCTTCACAGGCCCAGAACGATCAATATAGATATGGAGTCAGACAGACGTATAGATAGATCGATGGATCGATGGATGGATGTGGCACTTATAACTTGTTTGGTTCCTCCATGCCTATATGCAGTGCCACTCAATCAGGTCAGTTTAGCAGACCAAATCTATTATTTTAAAGACCAAGTGTAATTGTTGTTTCAGCAGGAATTCGAACACTATACGATTTAAAAAAATGTGAGACTTCTAGGAAGGAGGGGGGCGTGGTATGACCCAAGGCAACTTTTGATACATTTGAGTGTGTTGGCAAAACGAGCCACACTATTGTTATCGTGGTTATATTGGTTATATTTTTTTGTGTTGTTGAGATGTTAATGTTTTCATTGGCAAACTTCAACTGAACTCACCTGAAGCTCCAATCACAGCACTTACTGTCCTCCAAATGCTGTCCTTCTTTAAATTGTCTATGATTAAACAATGTCTAGGGTCGTACAACTCGATGCGTACAACAAAGATGTGAGGTAAAGAGTTGCATAGTCTGTGGAGGGACACGTGGTTGGCGCCGTTGGTGGAGGAACACTTACTGGGGGCCATATACAGCCAACAGTTATTTCAAATGATATGGGGTGCATCATGATCCATGTTGATATTATTCTTCAGCCATCATGATCCATGATAATGATGCACCCCAATGCAATTGTATGCAGGAATACAAATTATGACTGCTAGTAAAGATATTTATTAACAACTTTGTGATGTGGGGCTCCCCTTCAACAAGAAACTCCTGGAAATGTACAGGAGTTACCGAATCTGCTTTATAACATCTCCCTTAAAGAATAGAAATAAAGGTAATCATATACAATATACCTTATAAACATGCAATAAATAAGGCCATTACACACAATGAATGTTAACTAAATTGTGCCATTCCACAGAATAAACATAAATAATGACACTGGCATCAATTGGCGTTTTCTCTTAAATAAGACCACCTTTTCCAAGGCACTTTGAAGACATGATGAAGGGACCCGAGCAGCAAGGTTTGTGTGGGTGTTTGGAGCTCTGTCTGGGCAGCGGTTGATTTTGATGGCTACGTCTGTTATACTTAGTATAGCGTTGCAGGGTGTGGCCCTTTTCATGTGCAAAACCGTTCATTGTAACACTCGCTTAAAGAAAAGTAAAATATGGCTGGTTTATATATATATATATATATATATAAACATAAATTCCCTTGCACCTTTGGGGTCCCCTGGTGGATTTGGGGAGCCATGCAACTGGAAAGTCTGCATATAGCAAGAACTGGGCCTGTGTGGGCATGTGAAGCCCTTTGAAATAAAATGGAACAAATATATTCTACACTTACAGTGTACACACTTACATTCATGACTTCTGGGGAAGCCGTAACAGAGATCTATGTGTGACATATGTGTCAAACTGATTCTGCAGATGGCTGAGAACCATCAGACGGGACAGGGACGTGCCCTGAGGAGCCAGCCCTCAGAGAGAGACTTGCAAAAGACCAGCACCTACATCGTCCCCTGCTTCCTCTGCGTGGAGGTGAGCTGCTTTTATGTTGTTTCAACTGCCAGGATCCAGCCCATGGATCAATCAGCTTCATCTGCGTTGAACATGACCAGTTCAATAGAAATATCAGATGTCATCATAAGATGCAAACAACTTTTAAAATTCATTCACTGGGTGTATATGATGTTATGATTTTTAGTAAATGTATCGTTTTCTACCGTTGCCATGGTCATTGTTATGGAACTTACTTATGGTACTTGATTTGAGTAGTTTAAAGTGTTACTTTACGTAACAGATGATTCTGTCAAAGAAAACATTTGAATTGTTTCACATAATATCCTTCTTTGGAACAGACTAGGCCGTTGTATTTTTGTGTGGCAACTCAGAAGTTTATTTTCTCTTTTCTTTCGCCAAAAGATCCATTCCAAAGGTTAATTTTATGAATGCATTTGGTTTAACACGTTACTCATGAAAGATAAATTCCTTTTTCTGATGGTGTTATTTCATTTTTGAATGGCCAATGGATCATATGCCAGCCTGTTTTTGTGGAGCAAACCGGGAGGTAATGATCGCTTTGCTTCTCCCAGAAAAAAATTCATTCAAAGGTTCCTTGAATATAAACTTCTTATGTACTTCAAAGGTTTTGAAGGGTGAATGTATCAATAAATAAGAGGGAGACAAAAAGATCTTCAAAAGACCTGTATAACATGGTAGACCTACAGGAAGGGATGTAAAAACACTCTTCATGAGGGCACAGATTAATGACTTGGGAGTAAGATAGAGATGTCTGTCTATTATATGAATCAGGGCATTAAGCTCTACTCAAATGATCGGTTTGGAGGCTATAGCTCAACAGGAAGTGACGCTATTAGGGGGTCAAGGGGGTCAAGGACACTTGTGAGTGAGCTAGAAACCTGGGGTCTTTCTTGGTTTTATATTAAGGAGGGCCTCCAGGATACATAAGATTATCAGTTTGGGGTCTCTAGCCGTACAGTAAGTGATGCACAAAGCCTTAACTTCAAAAGACCTACAACCTGCACTGATCCAACATGCGTATGTTAAGTAATGCACAGGAACCGTTCAGGCCGTGGCGTGTTTTATTCCTATATACTCTGATACTACTTATATTGGAGGGCATTCCCCTTTTTGTGCTCTTTCAAGATGGCTAGGGCCTGACTAGGATCCACACCAACTGGGTCTGTGATCCACTGGGATCGGGTGCTAAGGCTTAGAGTGATGCTGCTTTGCCTGTTTTTGCAGAGAAACTCAAGATTTTCACAGAGCATTCCCAAGTCACGCAGATGGCAATGGGACTAATGGCCAAGTTCCTCTTTCCAATGTATTTAGTTTAAATGATTGCAACACCTTTTATTTTCAAAGTGTTTTAATGGCAGATGATGCTTTGTGAGTTGCTATCTGTTGAGCTACAGACTCTAAATTTATTATCAAATATTTCCCTGACTCCCTCTTTCACATCAAAGAGTCCCCAGGTCTCCAGCTCCATCCCAAAAATCCATGAACCCGAGGTCGCCTACTGATTACAAAACATCCTGTAGGTCTATAGCCTCCGAAATTATCAATTGAGTAGAGTGTTATGCCCTGAATCATATAGCAGAAGACCAGCTGTTTACCTTACTCCCAAGTCATTCTAAGACCCCATGAAATGTGTGTTTCTATCACTTCCTGTAGCTTTACAGGAAGTGATAGGTTTACAGGAAGTGATGTTGTCTTTTGAAAATATTTTTTTCTGACTTTTACTTTATTGATTACATCATGGTCTAAAAAACTTTAAAGCGGTTTTCATTTGTCCTGATTATTTTGATAAACAAAGTGTATATATATATAATCCTTTGGAACAGATTTTTTGGCAGAGGCAAATATAAACGTCTGTGTTGCCCTACAAAAACCTGTCATTCTGGTACATCCCAATGAAGAAGAATAAATTAGTAATTCATGTTACTCCAAAAAATGTTTTTAAAGAACATCATCAATCGACAGCGGTATTAATTTGTCATGATGATCTATATAAATATATTTATATAATGAACCTTTGAAATTGAGTTTTTGTCTGAAGCAAAGCGAACATAACTTACAGGTGGCCCCACAAAAACTTGTTTGCCTATTTAGTCCCAAAGAAGAAGAAGAAATGCCCTCCCTGGTTCACTCAAAAAGTCTTTATTGAAAGAACTTTTTAAGTAACATATAATAACAACATTCTCATGATCTTTTGCATTAACCTCCCTAAGTTTGTTGAATACAGGGTAATAGTATGTTATTCAGTCTTGGGTTTAGAAAATAATTTCTATAGACACAAATAACTTATAGTATCTTGAAGTTTCCGCTGCCAATATCTCTAAACTTCTTGGCTTGATGCTACTGTAGGTAATATTAGGGACTTGTAAAGAGAGCGAGAGAGAGAGAGAGAGAGAGCGAGAGAGAGAGAGAGAGAGAGAGAGAGAGAGAGAGAGAGAGAGAGAGAACTGAACAATCGCTTCTCAATGGGTTGTTCAGTTCTCATGCATCTGTGATTGACAGGCAAGATGGATATAGAAGATCCAAAATCTAAATTGGCTAATGCAGAGGCAGGCACAATCAACCTGAAACAGATGTTATCACAGCCCATTTAATTCAAGAGCTGATTGATGGCTGTGGCAATTCTAACAAATTACACACAAACAATAGCTACAGCACCTTTGTGAAGATCATGGCATACCTTTTCATCTGTCCCCTTCATCAAACAGATCTTTCATTTATGGAAATGTGCAAATTAAATGATCTGCTGTTCTGAGTTTAACAGCCTATAGATAATTGACTGGTTTGATCAAGATGTCGCACAATGGTAATTACTCTCTTGTCACTTTAGCGCCGCTAAGCTGTGGTGGAGGCGTGCGTGGAGCTGTTTCTGAGTAACAGCATTGTTCACCACAAAGGATTTTGATAGAGTCCTACAAACTCCCTTCAGTTGTATATATAGTCCTATTCTCTTACTTTTCCCATGACTGTCTTGTTTTTCTAACTAATCCTTAAATTACCTTGCGAAATGCTCACAGCCTTGGTTGTTCCTTAAATCTTAATTAATCGGCCTAATTAACGTCGGAAAGTCCAATTAGCTAGTTCCAGTGCTAACATGTTAAAGCCCACCGCTCATGTACATTGTACAGTATTATTCCATCTTCCTAAATGGGTCCATGTAAACATTCAAATTTGAAAACCTCAAATGGCACAATTTAAAATAAACTGCCTTTAAAAACCCTTGACTTTGATCTGATCAGTTCTGGAGTAAAGAATTGTCCTTAAATTTCACTCCTCCGTCTTCGACTTTAAACAACCTTTGGTATCAAAGCGCAGCCTCTGTTTACACGCATTAGGTTTCTGCATAATGTTTTTATTGCCTTCATTGCACTCTCTCTGCAGGAGGAACGATAACTGTTTGTGTTTTTAGTGGTGTGTTTTGTTATAGCTCTAGGCTGCAGACATTACTATTTGTAACTCTTTCTATTCCCTTTGAAGTATTCCCGAGCGACCGCCCGCTTGCTCTCTTTGTGAAGGTCGCTCTCTTCATCCGTCTTCTTGTTTTGTTCTATGTTTTAGAACAACAATCTATTGTGGTTGTCTCATGCACTTTCCTTTGCTTCCATGTCTCCTTTGTTTAGCTTTGGAAGCGAATGGCGGTCTCTTCTGGTTGATGACAGCTTGTTTCTCATTGCTATGCATCTGTACTGTAGCAGCTTTGCTTAGCTCTCTTCTCAGAGAGTTCCCGTATTTCTCCCTCTCTCTTACGCTACTGTTCACAGTGTCTTCAGTGGGAGGCTCTGTCAGCTCCGCTGCAGTAAGGACTGTAACAGGAGGACTTCTTACCCACTGCAATAGCACCTATGATGACTCCCCTCTGTGTAGGGAGAGGGGAATCCTCCCTGAGTGGCAATGCACAGATTTAGATTAAATTTGCACATATACAGCAATATCTTGCCTTGGAGTTACTATTCTTGTTTTATTAATTTGTATCTTGGAAACTTTATTTGTTTTTGTATTTATATTTATTTTGTAGTATATGTTCTGCCTTTTTACCAACACTCATTGTGTGTGTTTTTGTAAAATGTGTGTGTTATTATCTTCTATGTGAATTGCTGTGGCAGCACTTCAATTTCCCTTTATGGATGAATAATTTACTCTATCGCCCTATATTTATGTATCTATAAATCACCATTGATCCCTCCGCAATCCATACATCCCTCCATCTATCCATAGTCCATCAATCAATGGATGTCTCTTTTCCTTCAAAAATGTCTTCACACTCACGCTCTTTCCCTCACTCTCCCTCGCTCATTCTCTCTCTTTCTCTTGCTCTCTGACTCTCAGTCGCTCTCTCTGTTTGGACATGTCTCTCTCCCTCTATTCCCTCTGGGGGTAAAGAGCTGGCCCTGGCAATTTCATCATCCTGTGCCTTGCAGATTGCCTCGGCCTGGACCATCCATGTCATGTGTGCAACAGACGTGTGGGCAGCCTGGCTACTTTAAAAGTTGACATGCACTCTCGTTGTATGAGTGGGTGTGTGTACACTTCAGGATTTTAAGGACGTTTTTTATGGTCCTCTGCTCTTCTTTTCTCTCAGCCATATCTCAGGGGTCTTATATAACTGTGTCTTCTAACTGGATTTATCAAGTTTTTATGAACACCTTAATGATTCTGAGTGTTTGTGTGTGTTTGTGTGAGTTCCAGTAGATTTGAATATAGATTCTTGTCATTTAACTTCACTTTGCATAAATTCTTGCCAGTACAACTCCAGTACCTACAGTGAAAGCTCCAACTTAGGGATCCTAGTTTTGGTTCCATTATTAGTTTTCTATTTAATTCAAAATACCAAAATTCTTCTCTTCTACGCTCCTTTATATTCTCTAACTTTCTGTTGGTGACTTGTCCATATACATGCTGTCTCTTTGTTCGTAATGCATCCTTGTCTCCCCCAGTGACTGGCGGTCTCACTCTTTTAAACACCAGGTGCCAGGTTTTTTAAAGGTTGTCACTTTTCTTGACAACATTTATGAAGAGATCAATTGAATTCTAATATACAGCGTAAATGTAGGATTTCTTTCACACAAATCAAAAACTAAAATGTCAATTTCCTCTTATAATAATAATTCGATATGCAGTGCTTCATGTTGATGTGTTTTGGACAGGCCTCACTCTCCTCATTCATCCTAATGATCTCTGATTCTTATATGTTTGAAGTATTGTGCCATTCAATCAGGAGAAATGTTTGAGAGAATGTGGATTAAAGGCGGTACACCAGACGGATTACATGAACCTTGTCCTTAATTTTCTATTGTTGCATCATAGGTTCCTTAAATACCACTAGGAATATTGCCTGTTGGTAATAAAAGGTTCTATGCATTACCGGTACGGGGCTTGTGCCCTTAGCGTAGCTGCTATTTGCCTCTGTGTGCACTAACTCGCTGTGGTTTTCATATTTTCTTGTTGCATTTCACCCACTGTGCACATCTTACTCCCCCACACTCCCTCCCCCATCACAGCCCCCTCTCATCTCCTCCTCTCTGCTCCTTTTCAGTCTCTTCTTCTCTCACACCCTTCATGTGTTGAGGATTAAATGATGACAGGCAGTCCTTATCAGTTTCCACCCTAAAATTGAAGGGGATTACACACCATTTCCTCTTAGTATTGTAGGGCATAAAAGCAAGCGTATGCAGAGTGAATAAGTCGTGCTTTACCCTTTTATGTTCGCGCTTTTTCACACTTGCGCTCTTTCGCGCTCTTTCGTGCTCTCTCTCTCTCTCTCTCTATCTCACCATCTCGCGGTTGACCAATCAGATTTCATGGTGCCACTGTCAATGCAGCGATGCATCGCCGGACTCTTGTCTAGGGCTGGCTTCAAAGGGCCAGCTTTAACAAATCGCTTTGATTGGTTACTAGCCTTAGGCATTTTGTGTGTGTGTGTTGGGGGGGGAAAGATTGATTCAGAAAGATTTCAGTTCCAGTTTGGGTGTGAGAGGGTCTCACAGACCGTCACACATTAAGGCTGAGAGAGTAGTCCGACATCCTGTTCAGACCACAGGGACGGACCCCGTAAACAGTTTATGAAATCGCTGCTTATTATTGGTTGCACAGAGCATGTTGTGCTATAATTGGGTGTATTCCTTGGCAAGGGATGCCTGCACAAATCTCAGCCCGAGGATAAATGTGTCGGGGGAAATGTGTTTAAGCTATAGGGCTTGTACATCACATCATCGTATCGCATTGACCGATTTCATTTTGGAAGCCTAGGAGCATTAGAAGGTTAGTGTAGCAAGGACCTTTATTCTGCTTCGTTTAAGAATGCTTGATTCTAATTGGCTGGGATGAGGGCATTAACATGGCAGGTTGCCTGCTGACTTGTTGGTTGTCTTTGCTGCTGACTGAGCACAGCCTCATGAAATAGATCAATACACCGCTTGTATTTTTTTCTATCACAGAAATTTCAAACATGAGGTCCATGTGAAAAATAAACCTTGTTTCAAAAACAAGTTGATACATAGTTTCGCAAGCGAGATACAATGTTGCAACTACATTATTAACTAGAAAATGCATTTCCTGCAGAAAATGCGGTGATTGCTGTATGTAAAGTGAGGTTGAAAATATTTTTTAATAAAGCCACATAGATTAAGACATAAATTAGACCAGAAGTCTCTCTTACTCAGTTATTCTGTGCCCCCGTGAATGGTGTGTTTGCATCACATCTTGTAGGTCTACAACCCATCATTTAACACACTAAAGTGGGATTCATTTGTCGTGAGGACAAAATATAAAATGACTCACTGTCACATGCACCAGACGATTCATCCATCTGATCCGCTTGGTCTAGTGCAGGGTTTTTCAAACTGTGGGGCGCCAGAGTTATTCAGGGGGGGACGCAATGTAAAAAAAATTATAAAAAAGCTGCAAACTCATCATGAGCCTAAAAGGAGGCTAAACTGGCAGTTTACAAATGGATTTTTATACAGATGTTAAAAAAAGATGTTTAAAATCTGTAAAAGAACAAGATCTTTAAAACCACAGGTGTTTAAAATGTTTAAAAAGTTGTTTAATCTTTAAAAATGCATTGATACGATTAAAAAAATGAAATAATTAAAATATCTTAACTGAGCTAGGGTTAGGGTTTAATCTAAACTGGGTTTAGGGTAAAATTAATCCTTCTGGATTTAGGGTTAGGGTCCTCTCAGGGTTGCCATCTACAGACTTGAATTTTCTTTTTCTGGGCCTCATGTTTTTAATTATAGTATATAGTTTATATATATATTTTACACTACAAATGAAACGAATGACAGTGACCTAACCCTAACAACAAAAAATAAATTTAAAAGTTACATTTCAAAAAGTTATTTTTTCAGAAGTTATATAGGCCTATATATATTTTTTCATACACACCATCAACACAAGGCACTCAGATAACAACCTAATCACGCAGTCTCTTGGCCACCTTGGCTTTTTCAAGATTTGTTTGCAGGACTTGGAGAATAGCCTTAAGCTCCCTGATAGCTTTGGTATTCTCCCGCACAGCTCAAGCAATTAGTGAGTCCTTTTTGTAACGATGATGCAAGGTTTTATAATTTATATTAAGCGTAGCCCACCCATCCGACACCATAGCCAGACATTTTGAGCAACCAGGTAGTTCTGACCCGTTTACTTCAGGGACCTCAGCTTTTTGGTTAGAGTGAAAGTGTCTGTGACGTTGATAGGGTCAATGGTGTCTGGACAGCCTTGTCAACAGGAGATACAGCAGCTACGATCGTCTTCAGGTCATTCCATGGTATCGATAGGAAGTCATCACTCATGAACACATCCGACAACGTGAACTGGTCCACACTGAAGTCACAGGTTATCCAAGAGTGCGAGGTCTGCAGACGTCAGTTCCTGTGTAGAGCTCAACAGTGGGCCTCCAGGGCTGATGGGGGCGTTATCTGATAAAAAAAAAAAAAAAAAGGGAATGAAATATTCAAGTTTGATATCAAAACAGTGGATAACTCGTAACTTGTTCATGCCTGAATGACCTACCGTTACGGTGAGCTTCTCCACCTCGTTCTTTTGATTGGAGAATTATCCAGAGGCACATCTTCCTCAGAAATAGTTAGATTGAGGTGTATGATAGCTGGACATACCTAGAGGCGGCTGACTCACCATGTCCTTTATTTTCATTGACACGCCGTCCATGTTGAGATGCGTAATACCAGCGAGTGTTCATTGTTTTGAAAGCAAAAGCAGGATAGAGCACAACTCCAGCCTTTTAAACTTTTATTTTTAAACACTTCCTTTTTTACGATCACTTGTCGGCTGTTGCTATGACCCACGGGGTGTATAAAGCACCTCACAGTGTTACCCACTCACGACTGCCCCACCACTTCTGGATGGTGACCGGAAGCTTGTGCCCTCGCCAAACCCCAAAACAGGGGTCTTATATTTACTACTCACGGGTTATCAGACGTTGATCAGGCAAACAATCCAGCAGGGAGAAGATAAAGGCGTAATCGGGGTTCAACAGGCAGGAATCAGGAACCATGGATATTACTTGAAAAATGCTTGGCCGCTTGATGCAGAGAACAAAGACGAACTGGCACAGAGGAAGGGAGACACACAGACTAAATACACGGAGGGGAATGTTGATGGGGGCAGGTGAAACCAATTAAGGTCATTGAGGACAATCATGGAAACACAATGACAGGGAATGAAAACAATTAACAAAGGGGGCAGGATGTGACAAAGCGTTCAAATGTTGCTTGATCAACTAATGGTGTTATCCATTTGTATGGTACACCGGTACGTGCAAGTCGTAAGTTGTAAATCTCCCAGCTTTCTTGCGGCATTTGCGGAGGCACGTCCCCTTTTGGTCGTAGTAGCTTTCCTGTTTCTCATTGGCTAGTTATTGTAATTGTTAGCTACATTAGCCTCTTTAGCAAACAAGCTCGAAAACAAATAACACAACTTTACATTGTATTGCACGCAAAGCAAGACCATGCAATGTATAAAATGGTGACCGGCATAAAGTAGCAATGTAATCAAGTGTGTAAGAGCATTTAAAATCGACATTTAAATGACCAACGTGATAAAAAATACAAAGAAAATAAATCTCTTTATGGGCGCTTCCATTTTTGTTGACGAGTTGTATGGACTGAACTCGCTCTACTTTCAGAATAGCGAGCGGGACCGACCAAAAGGGGCGTGCCTCAGTGAAATGCCGCAAGAAAGCTGGGAGATTTGCAATTTACGACTTGCACCTACCGACGTACCATCCAAATGGATTATAGCATAAGAATATAATGATTGTCATCCATTTTGTTTTGGCATACAGGACCTTGAAATACATGATGTGCTGTTTCTTCAAATAGTTGATTGGGGGATAAATTCACCTATTCAAATGACCTATTCTGTCGTTAAGGTTGGAGATCACATTGTGGAAGCTATGGTTTTCTGGTCATTGTTTAGGAATTAATAATGAAATGATCTGAAATTTTGGGGTGACATTGTTGTGTTTGAACACACATACACACACACACACACACACACACACACACACACACACACACACACACACACACGCACATATAGTTTGAGTATATACCTGCTGATCATTGATAATATTTAGCTCAATCTGCATTCCTGATTCCAAACCCAATTCCCCAAGAATACACCCGGAGCAGCCAGAGAGCAGAGAGTATCCTACACGTCTTGCCTGAAGCCCACGGCACCAGGAGAGCGTTCAAATGTTATTTGATATTACTTAGTGTCAAAGCCCCGTCCGACGGGGTTGACTTGACCGGCTTCTCAGCTCAGTAGAGCACAACCGTTGGACCTAATCTTTCTTGATTTAGACGATCCAAAGTGATGTCTTGCCTGTGGCTTAATGTCTGCAACCCATCCACAGCACTCATTACTCTTAATAACGAAGGCTTACAGAATATTTATGAGTTGGCAGGTTCTGCTGCACTGCTCTGTTGAACAACACTGTGTTCGGATGCAAATATGCTATGTATATGTATATGTTTGACATATAGTCTGCCCTGTTGTCATCCATGCCGCCATCTTGAAATGATAGCCTCTGCCTCAAACGATCAAAGTTGTTTAGACCGATTCTGAGCAGTTGCCTTTTCGGCTTTTTTGTGGCCGATTTAGACTTCTGTTTGGATTCAGATCTAGATTGATTTACATCAATATTAAAATCTTCATGCTTAAAGGATAAATCCGGTGTAAAATGGATTTGGGATATGTTTGGTATGATAAGGAGTTTGAACGTTAGTTTTGGTGCAAAAAAGCCCATAGAGACGCATTCTTGAGTTGGCTGTTTTTAGCCGATTCTATCAAAACGCTATAAACTTGGAACGATAGGGGCATGTGTTATGGGTAAAACCAAATCGCTATTTTGAACCATTTAAAAGGCTAGAAGTAGCCCGACACTTCTTTGGTAGTACAATAAGGGTCTTAACATATAAAACGAGGCATTACTCCTCGAGTACTGAATGATGTTTAATTATTTCCCCTCCCTTTTTGCTAACACACTGCTGGCCAATGTTACTTCTCTCTCATTCCACCAATGTTTTGTCCCTATATGACTTGACATATATGCAATATGAAGTAAGATATGCTCTGAATTAGGTTTCAAGTTGCGCTTTTATTTAAAAGAAAACTTGAATTCACGTTGGCAACTTCAGTAGTAATGCGTTTTGTTGTCAGGCTACTGTGTTTCCACCTTAATCACTGTTATGTTTCGCTGTATCTAAGTAACAGAGCTATTTTACATGACTTACTTTTCATGTTTTGGGGTCAGGGCAGCACTGCAGTGCTAAATAAAGCACTGTTGGCACACTTGCTCTAATAATGAAAAGGGTCACTTTCATCCACAGTCCTCACTGAGCTTCAGATGTTAACACGTATATGTCACACGTCTCTCTGTTGCTTTATTCCTCATCACTCATGGAGTCATCACTCATTGGTGCTTTCCTCACAATAGTAACAGAAAACAAGTCCTACGAGGTAACTGATCCCATACTGAGTTGACAGGAATAATGTCTTTGTAACCCTTTTGCCAAGTGCTTATCCCTCTTGATACAGATCCCTGATTGCCATAAGAAAACTGTGATTGGAAATGCATGCACTTTAGAGTTGTTTACAGTACATGAGTACATACATTGTGCAATGTTGTTTTCATTGTGCTGGAATGTCCTATTGATAGTGGTGGGATGGTGGTGGAGGCTTTCTATAGGACTTGGTTCATAATGCATCAAGATGTGGAAACTGCTGTGTCAATGTTCGATGTGAAAACACATCAGACACACAGTGAGTTACTTGCTCTTGGCCTCCGTTTTAGATAGATAGTACAAACAAACCAAATGTTTACACCCTTCCAAAATGCATAAAGATCACTCTCTTTCCTACTCTCTCCTCCTCACTCACTAACTCATTCACTCGCTTTCCTTCTCTCCGCCTCTCCCTCTCTCTCTTCCTTCTGGAAACATGTTGATCCCATTCCCACAGTCCTCTCCCAGTGGTGAGCCGTCGTTATCAGCCTGACTCTAAGAATAGCAGCTGCCTGCGCCTCCCTCTCTCTGTGCTCGTTAGCTGTCTGTGGCCCAACTGCTTCCACCTGCGGGAAAACTGGAAAGAGGGGTTCCTGCCTCTTCCAACTTCATGGCAAATTTCTCTTACAGTATCTCTGTGTAGCTCAAGCCAACCCCCTTACAACAACATTAAGAAAAACGCCAATCTGTATTGACCGAAGGTACTGTTGCCCAATTGAGATTTCACTGACTTTTCCCTGGCGTATTAAAGATTCACTTCAATCTGCTTTCTCTTCTTGATACTAAAGCATATTGGGCTCCCTGCCCATATGGGCTTTGCTAAATAAGTTGCTTTATATCAGAGGATAAATTGGGAATTTGCTAGCTAGTTTGAGTTGGATGATGCGTTTAACAATAATGAAATGTAGCAACCTGGTTATTAAAGAACAACCGAGTAAGAAATCTAGTATAGCGCCAGGATGCCTGAAAGGTTGAGCATGATCGACTGGCAGATCTTACATCACGCCACTCCATCTCTTAATTAAATCTAATACATTTATTTGTAATATATATATTTTCAAATTTAAAATGTTTAAACACGTTTGTCTTCGGTTAATTGACACTCATCAGTTATCATGATGAATTTTCATATTTGAAATGCAATAGCGCCTCTCAGTGTCACCCCTGAGTGACATTATGTTACTTGTCAGCTCAAATGTCGGAAGACACTTGTGATTAGCGTTGGGTTTCCAGCAATAAATGGCCAAAAACTTATCACTTTAATAGTGAGTGGGAAAGCAAATACTTTTTTCACATGTTATTTCAAATCCAGTCTGTCTCATCTGCTACACAAGGGTCTCGCTATCAAAAAAAGTAAACCTTGAGAGACATTTGAAAAACAACCATAAAAACTACAACACAAAATCAGCCCCAGTCACCCAGCCTATTGTGAACTAGGAATTAAACATGCTTAAAGGTGTTCACTATACTTGCAAAGCCAAAAAAGCCAAATGCAGATGGGGAGTTTGTGAAATTGGCTTTCTTGGGTGGAGCGGATTTGCTTTTCAACGATATACAAAAACAAGCAAGAAATCACTGCTGTAATTAAAGACTTTTCAGTTGTCAAGGAGCCTCGTAATCACACTCTGAGAGGTAGGCTGATAATGTCTGCCGCAGCTTAAA
>NC_136935.1:31163361-31218361 GCF_949987615.1 Pollachius pollachius
CTCTTATGTGAATGAACTGCTCTCATTTTGTGTTTTGTGTGATGGTATGAATGATTGCTATATACATAGAGTTTGGTGAGATTCAAACTTGAGGTTAATTTGAAATGGATATTGGTAGAGAGAGAGAGAGGTTCATAATTCCTCTTGGCGTTGATAATTGCAGGGCATGTGTGTACTTTGTGAGTGCAGTGCAGGAAAGAGCTGCTGATCCGGATTGATACATTCTTATTCCACAGAGCTGGGACTACATCTCTGTCACTCTGGCTGACACTCTGCACACCCTCAGCCTGCAGTACATTGTGTTGTACCTTCCCAAGACAAGGCTAGACGCTTTCATGACACTTTTCTTATTTATTTTTTTAAGCAAATGAAAAATTGCTCTCAATCGCAGCACGGATTGAGACAAAGATAGGGAGGGCGGAAGATAATAGGCTATATGGGCATTTTCGTAATGCCCATACATTCTGTACTCTCTGTGGCTCACATTTCTCATGCCTTCTATGGCAGCATAAACAATGCACAACATACACAACGTCATGGGCCAATTTTCAATGTTTTTTCTAACACGCTATCACATTTTCTTCTGTAATATGTGTGCTATAACACATCACTAACACCTGTGTGCTATAATCTGATAACATTTTATATCATAGCATCACATGTGTTTTACCATGGCATCACTTGTGTTCAACCATAGCATCACATGTTCAATCCATAACTTCACATGTGTTCAACCATAGCATCACATGTGTTCTACCAAAACATGATAGCATCACATGTGTTATACCAAAACATGAGCATCACATGTGTTCTACCAAAACATGATAGCATCACATGTGTTCTACCAAAACATGAGCATCACATGTGTTCTACCAAAACATGGTAGCATTAAATATGTTCTACCATAACATGATAACATCACATGTGTTCTACCATAGCATGATAGGATCACCTGTGTTGTACCATTGCATGATAGCATCACATGTGTTGTATCATAACATGATAGCATCACATGTGTTCTACCATAGCATGGTAGTATCAAATGTGTTCTACCGTAGCATTGTAGCATCACATGTGTTCTACCATAACACAATAGCATCACATGTGTTCTACCATAGCTTGATAGCATAACATGTGTTCTACCATAACATCACATGTGTTCTACCATAACATGGTAGCATCACATGTGTTCTACCATAGCATCACCAGAGTAAGCTTCGTCATGAAGCCCAGGAGTGTTGTTCTGATGATGTTAGAGACAGGTTAACGCGGGTCGACTTAGATAAACATAATACAGTCAGAGCTAAACCGCTCTGACTCTCAAAATAGTCATGCCCTGAAATGACATGTGGGTTGTGCATGTCTTGCATTTGCATATGTATATGTGGAGGGGGAAGATGACAGAGAAAGTGGTGTGTGTGTGTGTGTGTGTGTGTGTGTGTGTGTGTGTGTGTGTGTGTGTGTGTTTGTGTGTCTGCATGTGTGTTTGTGTGTGTGTATGTGTGTGTGGGTGTGTGTGTGTGTGTGTGTGTGTGTGTGTGTGTGTGTGTGTGTGTGTGTGTGTGAGTGGGTGTGGGTGTTTCAATGAGTGTTACTCACGTGACCTCTACAGTTTACTAACACCTCTCTCCTATTTCTGCTTATTGTAAGTCGCTTTGGATAAAAGCGTCTGCTAAATGCCCTAAATGTAAATGTAAATGTATTTCAGTCATGAGGCGAGGTCAGACGATGTGTTTGATACTGAAGAAATATTCTTCTTTGTATGCAAATAATAATATCCCAAGGTGACACAGACAGATTGTGCTTGGGTGTGTCACCTGAAATGTTGACTTTCCCTCTACATAAATATTCATGAATATGACAACATCTACATGGCTGTTGCTTCAACACGTCAAGACAGTGGGTTATTTGTGAACAACACACTTCCAGGGACGGTGCTTTCATCCGCCGCAGCGTTATATCTGTCAATCTCGCACCACCTTAACTAATTTGTATTGAACAGAAAAGCCAGCTCTAATAATTTCTGCCGTTGATTATGAATGGGTGCTGTGTTGTGCTATTGTCACACAGTTTGAGTCCTCCATTATAACATTATGCCAGCCGTGTTTCATAGCACGGTCGCCTAGTGTCAGGACATTTTTATATCATTAACTCAGGTGTATTTTGAGACAAATGTAAGTAATGCTGTACCCCTCTGAATGTATAAAATACTTTTTAAAATGTCTCCTATTATCAAATTAATTCTTATTTCATGACTGAAGTTTAGTGAGTTATATCTGTGTCAAGGGGAACAGAACCGATTTAAGGCACAGTAGGTATGATTTGAGAGTTGTAAAGTAAGAAAAAGCATCAACGGGCAGAAGAGAGGAGCAAGATTTTGAAAATAAACAACAACAAACACTTTTCTGTAGCAAGGTTTTTCTATGATGGAGGTCTACCATTGGCTTGGCTCTGTGGCCCGCTTCGTATTCATTATACTCTATAGATCCTCTCCACAGAGGTGTCCTCCTCGGACAAACACAGGTATGGCATATACACTGATTACAGGTCGGCTACATTGAGGTTTGGGTGCTGGACTGAAACATTTAATAATAATAAAGGGGATAATAAAGTATACTTTGACTTTGACTCAAGATAAGTCTTTGATATCTTCTCCCTGTGCCCTGGTACATAAAAGCAAAGACATAGACACAGCATTGGCCTTTAGGCCGAACCTTAACTTTGCCACCTTATTGGAGAGGCCATTGTGTAAATAAATACAAATAAACAGCGGATCAGGGTTTTTTCTCTATATTTTTTTAACATGCATTTAAGTATTTTCTTCTGATCAATTATAATTAACAATAATTCATATTTATATAAAATTCATAAAATTGTATGATATAGGGACGTCGCCTCAAGTATTAACCAAGAAATATAAGCCAAATCAATGCTTGACAAACCGGACCTCTTACAATTCCATATGACAATGACTTATTTTCCACCACGCAAGTAGCTTATTTCATGTAAGGCTGACTATCGAGATTCTAGGTTACTGGAGGTAAAACGTTGTATTGTTCCCCAAGTACATCATAAACCCTTGAAAATAAAAGCGATGCATTGAAATCAGCGGAGAAATGTAAACGTTTGTTTGCTTGCCCTCTCCAGTATGGCGGGGACTTTGACCCATCGCAACATGGGACGCAGCAAACAATGGTCTGGTCATGTGACTATGCATAAAAGAAGGAGAGCCATCATTTGTGTTATGAGCGACAGGTGTTTGACCAGCGATGAGACCTCTGCAAAAGGGACTCAACTTTATTAACTTGTGTCATTAATCACCCGAATGGGGGATGAATGACAACAGTTTCCCCCCCGTCTTAAAACTACATTATATCTAAACTTTAATTCTACACATGCTTGGTGAACACTCCTCCTCACCTTCTCTTCCTCCCCCCTCCTGTGTTCCTCACACCTCCCACATCCCCCACCCCTCCCTTGGTATTTCTCTACCTCGACCTCTCTCTCTCTCTTCCTTACTCGGGGGGCTGGGGTGGAGTAGAGGATATGATACAGGCAGAATGTGCTGTCATTACCTGTTTAATATTCAAGATGTGCACTGGGATAAGAGGCCCAGACGGGGGTCACCGTGCCAACCTGTCAACACCGCGGGCAGTCAGATGAAGGTCCTGGCTCTTCTAAACGCTGAAGGGGGTCCTTTCTTTGCTCCCACGGCATTTGTGTGGTCTATTCCACACTGTGCCTTTTTCCACGGTTGTGACCCTATCGATACAAAGTCAAAACTCAGGGAAGGGGAAATACATTAACTAGAATCCTCTGTTTCTTGTCCTCCTAGAATGTATTGGAAAACACACAGTACACACACAAATACAAAACAAACAGAAACATAAAGCGCTTTACACTGCGTTTCTCAATTGAAGCTTTTCCGGAATGGTTCGCGAGTTTACTTAATATACCGTCTTGATTTCGCACCCAATTGCTACCTCTTGAACCCTGCATATATTGGGGGTTCCTTTTCCAGGGGCGAGACTTGGGTAGAGTTGCTTTTTCGTTTCGTTTTCTTAGATGTTTTGTAACTGCACTGAATCATGAACTTGCACTATTGACGTTTTTGCACTTGTAAATAGTTAGTCACGTTTGTAAACTCAGATACCGTATACTCGTTTTTGCATGCGAGTGGCTTGAATAAAAAAATAAAAAACATTCTGAGTAAGCAAGGTATTCTAAAGTGGCCTCCGTGCGTAGTAACTGCATTTGAACATAAAGCAACTCTTAATTATCTAACTGCGAATGAACATTAACATACTCTTAATCCTTTTAACATAAAGAACGCCCAACACGTCAGGTCACATGTCCCGCCTGATCCAATGAACCAAGAAAGCCGGCTCCTTGACGAAGGGGGAATATACCCCTTCAGTTTCACACAGGAAAGAAACTAACATCTGCCATGCAGCGAACGTACCTGCTTGGCAGTGTAAGAATGCATTTTAAGAGCGGACAACTGGCGGCCTAAACTTAAAGTAGGGGTGAACCTGCTAGCTCTATATTAGCTTGATTGTGAACACGATGAGATAATAAAGAAAAGGCCTTTCGTTTTCTAGGAAGCTGGGAAGACATATTATTCCCATGGTTAATTTATGACCCACGCCATCTTTGTGATGTGCAGTCTTTGTTTATGAGCGTTATAAAGAGCAATGTTTAATATAAAATGTATATAACTGTATCTATAACTATAACTGTCCAAGAAGCCTCAAGCGGACAACATCAGCCCCTGCCGAGATGGAGCTTAAAGAGCCAGTGAACCCAAAACCGTTTGTTTGGTTTTAAACACGTTAATTTATCTTGTATGATCGTCGAGATAGTAATCTAAGGCATTTTATCATTGTTACTGAAATAAGAATGAAAAAATGGTTTTCTATGTTGTTTCCATGTTTTCTATTTTTTTTCTCCCCAAAACACTATGTGAACGTTCCACTCTGCTGCGAATGCAGGTGGCGTTCTATTCGTGACGTCTGAGGGCCTTTTCCGAGGCACTATGACCTCACGACCTCGGGACCAAGGGGCAACTCAGAATGTTCGAATTCCAGCTGAAACTGTGGGTGCAATGGCTCTGTAACACAACCATACACACCTTGCTGTAGGTGTCCCTCTTCACGACATGTGCCTCGGAAAAGGCACTTTGACGTCACGAAAAGAATGCGACTTAAGTTCAACGCAGAGTAGAACATTTAGTGGTATTTAGTAGTTTGCGGAGACTGGCAAATGTTACCCCTGTTTTCTCTAAATGTCTTATTTTATTAACAGTGACAAAATGGCTTAGCTAAGCTTCATCATAGACCCTCATCATAGTATATAAGATCATCATTATACTAACATCATGATATAACAACCCTTTAATAAACATAGACACTGATTTATAACTATGTATTTACTAACTATCACTATGGCTATTTTTGGGATGTGTGTGAGAGATAGGGTTACAATTGTGTGTGTGGGTTTGTGTTTGCGTGTGCATGCATGTACCACTGCTTTTCTACATGAATAATGTAACATTATGTGTGGGGTTCACTGCCCCTTTAAATAACATAGACCCTTGCATGTAACGCCGCTTTTCCACATGGTACATGATATGTGTGAATACTCGTTAACAACAAGTACGGTAGGATTCCTTCTCACTTTTGCTGTACCTTCTGTGCAATATAATATCAAGTGGAATATAATAATAAAAGGAATTATATTATACCTCTCTGGGTCATACGGTAGCATGTTTGATGTTTGTTCACTCACATGTGTCTCTTGCTGTTTGGCTGTGTCTGTGTGGTGCTCATGTCAGTTTTTTTGCAAGCCCCCAATCCCTTCAGAAGAGTTTTCATAGCAGCCAGGACCCACCGCCTGATTCCTCCAAGCAGACAGGAATAGATGTAAGCTGCACAATACAGTGTATAATCCCAAGCACATATCCCCTGATCTGGTCTCACAGTTTGCCCTGAGGGGGGAATCAGGAAGCGCATTTCAGCTCCTTTGAGATAAGCACAACACAGAGCAGGACATGCTTTACAGCAGGCCAGGAGGCAGTGCAGGTTAAGGTGCTATAGCTCCTGCTAGGATGTACTTTTCAGTCAACTCTGTAGGCTCCGACTGTAAGTTTCTTTAACATATTCAACTGGAAAGACCCGAAATCCCTATTGTAATGGAAATGGGAAAAAGTTGATAAACACAGCTTTGTTTTTTTGATACGCAACTGGTGACATAGTTTGCTCTGACTCTGGCGCAGAACGTACGTGCATGCAGGCAGTCAGCTGCTCGCCTGCTGCAGTCTCAGTCCTGTGTTCGCCTACTAGACGGTTCTGCTTTCTTGTTATTTTACGCATTTTCTCTAGTTTCAATCCAAACAGTTTTCAATCCAAACAGATGAATTTTGGTTCCGCCCAGCTCAGTATACATCAACTATGGACATAAGCTGCTGATGTGACTTGTACAGATTCCAGAGTTGAATGAAGGCGCATGAAGTAGTCCAACTAAACAAATAGTCTCCAATTTTATTTAATTTTTTGTCATCTACCTTGGAAGTAGAGTATATTGACTTTACGTAATAAAGGCATATATTGATGTATATCATGACCTATATAGCGTCTGTGTGTTATTAAAACAGAGGTTGTGAATTAGACGCTTGTGAAATGGAGTAGTGCTTTACCCCTTATTGGATTTGGTTTAAATCAGGGATAACACACACACTCGTACACTCATTGTTGCCAATCACACACACACACACAAACATGCTACTTGTACTTAAACATGTTATTTCTTGTTTCTGCTATTTTTTATGTTTCGCCTACCCACGCATTCCCCTCGTCAACCATTTCCTTCTTTAGTCTGATTTACCATTCTTTCTCTCTGCGATCTCTTCCGTTTACTTTCATACACTTCTCACAGTATCTTAATTTATCTGTCTTTTTCATCTCTCTCTCTCTATCTCTCTGCTTCACTCTATATCTCTGCTTCTCTCTCTCCTCCTGTTTCTTTCCTCTGTCTCTCTGCTTCTCTCTCTGTCTCTCTGCTTCTCTCTCTCTATCTCCCTACACGCATCTGATTCATTTTACACACTAGCGAAGCATCCATCACTGTGCTCCGCTCTGGGAAAATCTCTTATTTACTACTCTATTTTTTCATATTTATTTTCACCCACATCTCTCTCTCTTTTACTCACTCTCTCCCTTCCTCCCCCTCTACCTCCCTCTGTCTCTCTCTCTCTCTCTTAGCTCCCAGCATCTCTCTCTCTCTCTCTCTCTCTCTCTCTCTCTCTCAAGACAATATCTTCCTCCCACTCTCTCTCCTTCTCTCTTTCTCTCTTTCTCTCTCTCTCTCTCTCTCTCTCTCTCTCTGTCTCTCTCTCTCTCTGTCCCTCTCTCTCTCTCTCACTCTCTCTCTCTCTCTCTCTCTCTCTCTCTCTCTCTCTCTCTCCTCTCTCTCTCTCTCTCTCTCTCTCTCTCTCGCTCTCGACTCCACATCTTCCACTCTCGCTGGCTGGCTGGTTGGTCCCTGTGTTGACTCCCGCTGTGGGACGCTCACCCTGGACTCTGCTATGTTCTACTTCCAGCTGGTCATCATGGCGGGCACCGTGCTGCTGGCGTACTACTTTGAGTACACGGACACCTTCCCCGTGCACCTGCAGGGCTTCTTCTGCTACGACAAGACCTTCTCCAAGCCCTTCCCGGGACCAGAGGACGACAGCAAAGCCCCCCCGGTGTTGGTGTACTCTCTCGTCACTGCCATCCCCACGGTTACGGTAAGGATATATTTTGAGTTTTCCGACGCAATCGACGGTATGGTTATTTTTTCTTGATTCCGAATAATAAAAAAAAAAAAATGGAAGCATAAGGTCGGACGGAGTTGTTCCTGTTGGTGACTGCCCCAAATGGTGTGTGGACTGCACGGCTATAGGAGCACGGGAACACTGGCATGGCAAAACATAATCTTCCAAAAAAGCAAGCTACAAACCAACCGACTCACACACATGCACACACGTGCCCCCACACACACTCACACGTGGTCTTTGTGAATCGACAGCTTCGGATGAGAGCTGTGTGGGAGTTGAGATCCTCGTGGTTTTGTGTGGATGTGTTCTCCTACGTAACCATGGCAACGAGCACTATATTTGTCCTCCGTAGAAAACATTTAGAGAAGAAAGAGAGGGAGAGAGGTGGCCGACGAACACCGGTCTGCGGTTCCTTCAGCTCAATGTCTTACATGGGACACACGACTGTGGCCACCGCGACACGACAACTGTCTGTGCAACAAGAGGAGCAGTGGTCGGGGAGTTCAGTTCAAAATGCTTCCTGAAATGTCCTGAATTATTAAACTAGCAGAGAACGTTGCACATGCCGCTTTCATGAATTCACGGTGGCATGAATATTGAGGCTGTGGATTTACGTGATTATTTAGGTCATGCATTCTCTCTCGGTTTCATCTGTCTTTCTTTCAGCCTTTTCTATTTGTTGTGTTCCTGAAAATGGATCCTTAGGATATACACATTAATGCGGTATTATTTGTATCATGCCTTCGCATTGATAGACCCACGCAGTCGAGTTGCTCCTTGAATAACCATGAAGGCGTGCTTCCATCACATTGCATTACATTGTATAGAACTGTATAGAATGTGTAGAGCAACAGTAAAGTAGTGTTTTTTACAATCCAGTGTTTGCTGTAGAGTAAGAAACATGTCTGTAGGAGGATATTAGCATTGCAGTCTTACTTTTCTAGCAGTGTGCATTGATTGTAGCATAGTATTTGGTTGGGGTGGCCATGTCTGGGCTGCGACTGAGTAGACTATAGATGAATGGTGAAAGAAGCCCTGCTGTCTTTATCAAAGCTCTGTCTGTCCAGCTCTGGGGCTTCTCTCTCTCTCTCTCTTTGTAGGACTGTTCTCTATTGATGTCCTTCATCTCACTTGTTTACGACTTCCAAACACACGTAATGGAGCAAGGCAAGGCAGGTTTACTTGTATAGCACATTTCAGCGACAAGGCAATTCAAAGTACTTACCATTAAACATTAAAAGCATTTAAGACAAAATGCAGAAGAAACACTTTATGAAAGAGCAAGACACACTAAGAAACACACACACATACTGACACACTGACATAAACACAAATACTGACACACAGACACACACAAACACACTCACATACTGACACACAAACACACACACAGACACACACACACACACACACACACACACACACACACACACACACACACACTGAATCAGCGCATGTAGACGTGCAGATCCATGAACACAAACACACATGCATGGTTCAGTGCACCATGAGCAGATTCAGTAAGTGTTGGTTCTTGTTTGTGTGTGTTTTAGTTTGTGTCTGTGTGTGTGTGCTTGTATTTCAATAAGCGGGTAATTTTCGATGGGGGTGATAGATAGAGAGGAAGAGGGAGGGAAACTAAAAGCTAGATGAAGGACAGGGAGAGAGAGATGGAGAGCTCTACTGGGCAGAAGCACTGTAGATTTCAGTACCTCACTGATGGCAGGAGAGTGGGCGGACAACAGCTCTCATCCTCTGCTTCCAGCCACATGTTATTCTGTGTGTGTGTGTGTGTGTGTGTGTGTGTGTGTGTGTGTGTGTGTGTGTGTGTGTGCGTGTGCGTGTGTGTGCGTGTGTGTGTGTGTGTGTGTGTGTGTGTGTGTGTGTGTGTGTGTGTGTGGGCGTGCCTTAATGCCAGTACAAAGACGTACATGTTTTCAACAGGTAGGTATTCCCCTTACTGTGATCTTGATGCTGTCAATTCAAACACCATCAATGGCTTGAAGAGCCCAGTAAGGGGGAAGCTAGCATAGGTCAAACTTAAATGCTGGAGGTAGGGTTGCCCTGAATGAACCGGTGAATATATCCACTGACTATTACCCCAAACAGCTCTCCCTTCCCAGCTCTCTGGGAAGGGAGAGCTGGGAGCGACGTGGAAAGGAGAGAGGAGTCAACATGCAAAGATCAAAATGAAATGTGAGAGGGTTGTGTGTGTGTGTGTGTGTCTGTGTGTGTGTGTGTGTGTGTGTGTGTGTGTGTGTGTGTGGGCGTGTGCTTGTGTGTATATGTGTGCATGTGGTATGACTAGAAACCCTGAGGGAAAGCCAAGGACGACAAATAAACACTTAAAACAGCAAAAGCTGCGGAGGAGAGGGGAGCAAAGGAGACAGCAGAACAGGGAGGATGAGAGGAGGTGTGTTGAGATGAGAGGAGAAGGGAGCGGAGGGGGGGTCGAGGAGCTGATGAGCAGCAGGGAGGAGAACAGAGAGGAAACGAGGCGACACGACAGAGGGGCTTGCAGTGCTGTGCCACCTCATGGTTATGTGGAATATTTTTCTGACTTTCCTTGCTGCTGGTTGCAAACCATTTGCTCGAATTCAGGTTGAACAAAACAGCTTAACATCACCGGGGAAATGGCCGGGGAAACCGGGCCGGTGAAGATAATAACAGCAATACCATTGCATACCAACAACTTGTTTTTTCATATCTATATAGCCTACATTTGCATTTGACAAAAATGTTGAAATTATGCATAGAAATAGAACTAGCAAAATGTCTTTGTGGATGCGTTGCATTGTGATTATGTGAAGAGCATTGATCATGACTATAATTGTATAATGTTTACAGACTACAGGATGCATGACATTGTCATCATCTCAGAAATGGTTGCCTGCATGGCAAGCAAATATTATATCTGTTGTTCTGTTAATTGAGCGACACACAGCTCCATGGCAACTGGAAATAAACAACGTCAATAGGTGATGGATGTTGGTGTCGAATGAGATGTAGGGAGAAGGATGCTGCTGGGTGGAACAGGGATAACTTGCTAATTGCACAACAATAACCATGTCGAGACCAATATGCGTGGCAATCTACATAACATTCAGTCATTTTGATTCACCTAGATGAACATTTATCAGTATTTAACTTGTTGCATAGTTTCTGAAACCTAGATTTTTTTTAAACAAGATAGATAGTAGAAGCTACAGAATCAATTACTTGCTACAAGGTCAGCAATCTAACACCAACATATATTACAAACACATAACATACTGACTTGCCAGTGTACACACTGAACGGGTCTGCTTATGAATCAATTGATTGGGCATAAGGTGTCTCCAGTATATATATATTAAAATATATATATATATACAGATATAGATATATGGGTATGTGCGTACGTGAATCTATTAAATATGAAATTATAAGAACGTGATATATCATATCTTTAAAGCAGGATCCATCAGTAACAGCTATCATCCATGAGGATCCTTTAGGAATGATGAAGTGGGACATGAAGTACACAGCAGCAATGGAAAGGCATGGAATAGCGTGGGGGGGGGGGTCGCAGTGAAACCCTTCCTCGTCCTCTTCCTGCGGAGGCTCTAGAAGTTACTTCAAGAAGACTAGAAGACTTTGATCAGAACAAGTTGAGTTAATGTTGCTAAAGGTTAATGCCCAGCGAGGGGTGTCACTGTATCCTATATTCCTCTTAACCGTTCTCTCCTCTCTCTTTCACTCTCAATTTTTTCTTGTTCTCTCTATCACCACCCTGACTCTATATTTTCACAGGGAAGTGTGTTCCACAATACTCTGTATGTGGATGGCGTTGCCAGATTAATTTGCATGTTAATTGCAGGTTGAATGCCCCCCATTGAATGTATGTGTGTGTGTGTGTGTGTTTGTGTGTGTGTGTTTGTGTGTGTGTGTGTGTGTGTGTGTGTGTGTGTGTGTGTGTGTGTGTGTGTGTGTGTGTGTGTGTGCGTGTGCGTGTGTGTGTGTGTGTGTGAGTCTGTGTGTGGATGCTTGTGTACGTGCGTGTGCACACTCAACAATATATCGAGGCAATTGACTGTGGGGATCAGCTACGTTGCCTAGGCAACCAACAGTGTTGGGCAAGTTACTTCAAAAGAGTAATGCATTATTTACTACTTGTTACTGTCAATTCAAAGTAATTAGTTACATTACACTATTACTGTCTTTGAATTGTATCTACTTTTACATTACTTTTGCATTAGTTTCACCAAAATAACAGGAAATATGGATTTGGTGTTCTCAATAGATGTTCTTGTGTTCAATGCAGCTCATTACACAGCAGGAGGTGATGTGGTATGGCATAATGACTGAGCTAGGCTTAAGGCTAACACAGGTACATATAATGGTTGCAGTTATGGCTCATGGTGCAATACATTTTAGAATAATACTGTAACTTTAGGTATTCATATTGAAATCAATAGAGCTAGAGCCTACAACGGTAGATTGTTAAAATAAAACATTGAGCCCCCTTTCTGGTTTAATCTAGGATGAAATAGAGTGGTTGACAACGAGATTTTGACTATTGGTCCTGTCTCGGGTATTTGGCTTATTTCGAATCACCCCTGCCTGCTTCACAATGACTGGCTATGGGTATTCACAAAACTGGTTGTTAGTGGTGTTCGTTGATGTTCCAAATCAAGTATCATAGCGAAATACAGTTTCTGTCGTGTTTTATTAGGCATTTTGTAAAGCCATTGATTTTGGTTGGAAGACTCATTGCTCCTTGACTGGAAACGGAAAGGCGGGTTGGTTGTAGTCTTTTCGCTCTGTTCTAGCCCTACAGTTGATACGGTGAACCGAGCGAAAAGACTACAACCAGCCCCCCTGGACTCTGCTGCTGCCGTGATCTTCTCCTCTAGCAGTAATTGGAATTAAACATTTGCGCCGATTTTTTTCTCCTCTGCGAATCTCGCGGTGTTGGCGAATTTGTATAAAAACAACACACAAGTTAATTTCGGGTTTAAAATGCATTGTAACACTCGTTACTGAGATTTGTACAGAGTAAAATATTAGCTTTTTTTTGTTGTAATGCCTTACATTACCGCGTTACAGCAAAAAGTAATGCATTACAGTAATGCATTACTTTTGTAACGCGTTACTCCCAACACCTGTGTGGGTCTATGCAACCAAACAGTCCCACTTTCATTTTCACTTTGTCACGTTGAAGTCGTGGAGAACAGCAATTTCTTAGTGCAGGATCAGAAATGCAAGACTCAGTCCAGCACGGAAACACGAGAAGAAGTCTGGGGATTCAGCTGATGAAGCTGAATTAGCTTTCAGAAACTGCTCCCCCTTCACTTGACCTTGTTGTGACCCCTGGGGGAAACAAAGTCCTGATGAGGGACTAAGGGGGAACAAGATGGAGCATGGACAGATGTTGTTGAAGTGATCATCTCTCTTAATTTCCCAGCCGAAACCTTGCAGAAACACATTCTAGTCTAGCCATGGCAATGGAAGGGTTCGGTGACATCACCGGCCTGGCGGCACACCAAAAGAGCACCTTAACACACTTTAACAACTTAACACATTAACTTCTCAAGACCCACATGAGGGAAGAAGGAATGGCAGTGATGAAGGAGAAGAAGGAACGATTAAATAAGTCAGGTCCAGGGATAGAAAAAAGGGGAAAAGCATTGAGAGAATTGAGAAAAACTGACAAATGCAAGATAAATACGGAATGCTAAATACAGCACGAGGTCTAAACCTTACGTAACTTGTCTTTAGTAATCTGTGACAGACAGAGGGAAGAGACAGAGTAGGTTGGTTAAAGAGACGAAGAGAAGGAAAGTGGAAGAGCAAGGGACAAGAGGAGAGGAACTGAAGTGGTGCTTGAAAGAAAGATGAGGAGAAGAGGAATGGAATGAACGTCGAGAGGAGAAAGTATGAAATTGTATCAGGAATATTTAGGGACAAACAGATAAGGAGACACAGAGATAGCGGGGGATGTTTGCTAAGCCCAGTTTCTTCACTAAGACTCTGGAACGCTGCCCGGAGAGAGGAGAACACAGACTAGAGAGAGAGAGACAGAGAGAGAAAATGCAGGGAGAGGGAAGCTGGATTGTCATGGTTACTACTGGCACGTGATGTCATGTGTGTGAATGTCATGTGTGTATGATGACACACGTTCGCACATTGCATCTGTGCATGTATGTGTGTTGGTGTTGGTGTGTCTGTGTGTCATGCATGCCGAGGCAGGCATGTCCTAAACTGACCCCTGGGGGGGAGGCAGAGAGAGCATCACAGGGTGACACATGCACCACTATTCAACGCTACGAGGCACGCAGGGTCCCCTGTAAGCCCACCCAACACTGACTGCAAGTGGGATCAAACCCGGGCTTCTTCCGGCCAAAGCTGTTTTTTCCAGGCCCTTGCGGTGGACGCAAGTAGGGTCTGCAAAGACGTAAGGGGTCCATAACCCCCTTGCGTTGCTCGAACGTGAGACCATAATCAGGCCTTAAGGTCCAGTCCACACGGCGACGATTTTTGTGTAAAAACGCATAAGTTTTACACGTTTGGGCCGATCGTCCAGAAAGACACAGTGTTTTCAGTAGAGAGTTTTCAGACTGCAAATACACTCTTTTGAAACCAGAGGCCTGTTTCAGGTAGCTGGTTTTGAGGCAACCCCGAGTTTGTTCGCTCTGAGTTAGTGGAAACTCTGGGTTTTCCATTTCAGGTAGCAGGTTCAGCGCAACCGAGAGTTAGTTGCTGCGGCAACATATGCCGTGGGTCTAACCTGCTCTGGAGGTGGTTAGACCTACTCCGAGTTTGTTGTCTATAAGGCTGAAGGCAGCTCTCCGACAGAAGTTAGTGTTAGAAATGGCATGCCCTTTTCTACGAGAGCCTGTGGACGTAGAGGCTGCGATCCTCTGGAATCTCCGTGAGGAACGATTATTAAGACCCCGGTTGGATATACTTTCTTTTCCTGATAATTTTCTTCACGAGCGCTATCGTTTTTCAGCGCAATCTATCATTTATTTAGACCACCTTCTCAGCCCCCATGTTAACTGTCAAACACACCGGGGGCATGCTTTAAGTTCAATACAAATGATTTGTGTGGCACTCCGTTTTTTTGCAGCTTTCTTTACAACATCGGTGACGCCGAGCACATTTCAAAGGCAACCGTGTGTCGGTCTGTCAGAAATGTGACTTTGGCACTGAAACGTTTTCTTTACACGTTTGTGATGCTTCCAAGTCACCGACCCATACGAACAATCAAGGAAGACTTCTACAGAATTGGAGGTAACAGTAGCAATAATGTAGCCTATTTGTTTCTTTGAACGTTTTAATTTAATAAATAATGTGCACTATTTAATTAAATAAATTAATTTGTAATGTATTAGGGCAACTCGGGTTGTTCCTGCGTAAATTGACACACACACACACAATTTACATATTGAATAAGTGGAAGATATTAAACTTTCCTCTTATTTTATTTTATTTTACTAATTTATTTTGCTCACGCATTGACTTGTTCAGCTATTTTCTGCCAAGCTCTCTCGCACTCTCGCTGCCGTGGCGGTATTGCTTTTTTTTGTTAAAATGGGTAACTGCTCGGCATACGCGTTCATTAGAGTTTCCAATTCCGTGGGGGAAAAGTAAGTGGCTCTACGCTTTTGGTACATGTTTGATCATGTTATCAGAGATCCATTGATGATTGCTCATTATAGTCAACGGGCACGCCCTCAACCCAGAGTGAACACACTCAGAGTTGATTAACCCAACGCTGATCACCTGTTCTGAAACCGAAAACCCAGAGTTGCTTTTCAACCCTGAACTCTGAGTCAACCAACTCAGAGCGCATGATTAAACTCAGAGTATGTTAAACCAGCTACCTGAAACAGGGCTCAGGTCCTAGGGTGAAAAACACAGTCTTATAACAACAACATCAATGGCGATTGATTCAGGTTTAGACTTTCAAACGCGATCTTCGTACTGCTGTTGTTTTTCGGTTTTCTTTTCTTCGACTGTACGTTTGTATACAGCGCGCAGGCTTGATGCACATGCTCCGCCTCGTCTTCTTCTGTTTTTGGTGGAGATCTGTAACAGAAACAGCACCACAGATAGGCCTGGAATATGTACTACAGCGTTTCTACAGCAACGAGTCCATCATTACGGGGAAATTCCCGCCGCGCTGTCACAGAAAACTGGGGGGGAAAAGATTGTGTTCGCCGTTCATCAGCTCCTTTTGTCATGCCAAAGGCCTGGAAGGGATGTGTGCGAGGGCCTGCGCTGTCGGAGATGTGCTCTCAGCGACACTGAGCTCCCGTCTGGGCCTTCCTCCCCTCTTGATCCTAATTCTCCTCTTTTGTCAGCATTATCCTACCCGAAGTCACGCATGCATTCTTCAGAACACACACCTGACACACACACACCCACACACACGTGAACGCAGAGACAAATGCGTACGCACACAAAAGGCAGACACACGCAAACGCAGCCACACATGCAGATACATACACACACACGCTTGCACACACAGACATGCACACAACTCAGTTGTCAGTGTCAAAAGCTTGCCTAGGGTTTAGTATTACCTCACTTTTTTTTCTTCTGTGATAGACTTCATCACTACACAGAAACACACACTCACACACACACACACACACACACACCACACACATTGGGTCTCTCTTTCCAGAGAATCCCACCAGATTTGATCTTGTCAGCTCTCTGCGGACTAGGCAGACAATTCATCTTCCTTCCTCTCTCCTGTCATCCACCTTTTCAAATCCTCCCTCTCTCAAATCCTCCCTTCATCCTCCATCCTTCCTTCTCCCTGACTCTCTCTCCTACTATCTTGTTCCATAACTTTCTCAATCTAGAACTTTGTTCTGCTCTTACTTCCTATAAATGTCTCTGAATGTCTGTATTTCTGCCTGTGTATCCGTCTACCTGTATGTCTGTCTGTCTATTCGTCTGTCTGTCAGTCAGGATTGAAAATTCATATGTAATGAATCGATGGAAGACAGCCCACACCAACAATTGCAATTTATAACCGCTGTGCATACATGCATTCATTAAAACAAGTGTACAAAGTCTAATTGTATTATTGTCTAATAAGACTTTGATATCATGATAACCCCACAAACCAGATAAAACCATTCACCAAAGCATTGAATTTAATCTTATATTTGTTGGGAGATTTCCATTTTATTTTTTATCCTATAGAATACAATACAGTACTTAAACAGAAGATTGTTCTGTTCCAGGTGCCAAAACTAAACACGGACAAATATCATCCTTGCTGCTCATAAAAGGGAGTGCATCACATTGCCACACAGTATTGACTGTTCTGTTTCTTTATGTGCGAGATGGCGCTGTCACACCAAATTTGTACCGGGGGCGAAAATTGTACCGCCTACGTAATCCGCGTTCGAAACATTACGTCATCGTTCGACGCGATTGTCCGCTGCCAGGCAGGTTTCAAAAAACATTCACGCTCATGTTGCCAAAGACGAAATAACATAATACAGATAACACTTTTTTTTACTTTATATTTGTATTGTATTGAATTTAGCTAGTAAACTGAGTTAGGAGCTTGTGTTAATACTCAGTTTACTAGCTAAATGCGATTAAACAATTAAATACAATAAAAATATAAAGTTAGCAACGCTAATAAATGTCATTTGTAAAGTAAGTGTTATCTGTTTAATGTTATTTCTTCTTGTGACGCGCAATGAATGGGCGCGAATGTTCATGAACCTACGTCATCGTTCGACGCGATCGTCCGTTGCCAGGCAACGTTCAACGCGATCGTCCGTTATCAGGCAGGTTTGGAATTTTCGAACGCAGATTACGTAGGCGGTACAATATTCGCCACCGGTACAATTTTGGTGTGACAGCGCCATTGGTGTATTTAGTGAAAAAGTATCTTGGGTCAATTCCTTATCGACTCAGGCTGAGTTTCAGACCCCGCTAAAACCAACTATTGATTCGGACCCACCAAGGAGGGTTCAGTAAGGTATTGAAAACACATATCAAGAACAACCGACTCCACATGACAACACTCTGGGATTGTGATACCAAGGGCGTAGGAACCGGGGGGGACGGAGGGGACGTGTACCCTCCAATATCGGAGACAGGCGCATTTGCCCCACCTTAAAATTATACCGGATCTGTCAGGTTTCCGATATGTGTACCCCCCCCCCCCCCCCCCCCCCCATGTTAAACTCATTCCTACGCCCCTGGTGATAACAATCACAATCTCCGAACAGGTGTTGAAGTGGGGCTCTTTCGGAGACGTTCTCTCTCTGACAACAGACGATAATTTAGTCTTACGTGTGAAGACAGGTGTGCAGAAACACAGCGAGCAGCCAAGGTAGAGAATTAGTGGTGAGAGGAGCGATTAAGAAGTGTCACGCAGTATCCTCATCTGCATAACGTAATGAGTTGGAAAACGGTTACAAATGCCAAGCAGTGAACCGAAGTACAACCGAGGAGAAAGTTGTTGCAATATTAGTTGTATTGCTAAATGTTGTATGTTGGCTAAATGCAACCCAAAATCATAAACGTTTAAGTTGCATGCTGATTCGGATACTGCACTCATGATTTGCGATCGAGGTGTGTCTGGTTTATGTGTCGTTAATTGTGTCCTAAATGTGTCGTTAATTGTCGTAATTGTCCAAGTTATTAAAGGTTGTATGATGTATCAGCGATGTTGGGTGACCTCACTTCTGATGTTATTTAAGACCTTCCGTGTTTCGTGCATCCAGTAAAAACTATCACGAATGCAGCGCAAAACCCCACAGCACCCACCCCTTGTCGGTGATTGGTTGTAATACTATTTATTTTGGTTTTGAGTGGTTGGTACCATTTTTTTTTCCTTGTGGACGATCTCGGAGCATAGGCTGTCTGCAGAGACGCGTTTTTTTGTTGGCCTGCTTATGGGGCGGGCAGCTAGCGTGTCGTGAGGAAAGATCAGATGAATGTGATCATTTATTTGTTTCGGCCTAGAATCGCTGATAAAAAATTGAATGGGACGTTGCTCTTAATAAATTGGACAATTATACGATTTCTGTCCAAGTCATGAATTGTGCATCTCATGTCACGACATGAGGAAGTCTGTAGCGTCAGTGAAGTGTCTGAAGAAGTGCTGATGGATAGACGCACAATCGCACATTAGATTGCACGTTGGTCTGGGGTAGCTGCTGTCATTTTCTTCAGCACAAGAGGTGTGATCAATGGGCATAGTTCAAATGACTTGGCTGCTTGCCGTCGCTTCGCTGTCGTCATTGTGTTAAACCAGCCAATAGCGCGCCAGGGGGAAAAAACAGCTTGGTGATTGGCTCCCGTAAAAGCGGATCGGAAGCAGGAAGAAATGTATTGCATCCCCCCCCCCCCCCTTTTTATAAAACTAGTATCGAGCTCATACTCAAAACTAGTATTGAGTATGAGCTTTATGGTGATGTACGATGTTCTTTATGAAATGCTCCACACGCCATTGCATTATACTGTAAGTGTCCGAGAAGATTCCTATCTCAGACGGGGCCATCAATATCGACCACTGTCTGATGCTGATGATAGGTAGCTGTTGTGGAGTTTATTATAAATAACGAATTCACCCAAAATAAACAACTCCTCTTCTCACTCCACAATGCCTTAATCAATTACATCATGTAACTCCTACATATTTACCAACTCTATGTGTATACTAGGCACTTCCAGCAACTATTGCTGGAAGTCTGTCATGCCACCTTTTCTCAGAGCGCTGTGGTGTTTTTGAAAGGTTTTAATATCTCACTACATTGTAAAGTCAGAGTGGTCTGCTCTTCTTTTGGTGCCTTAGGTTGGGCCTGAACTCCCCAGGACTAAAGCTCCGGATGCGTTTAAGAATTGATTTTGGGATGCTGCTGCTAGTCTATAAAGCCCTACAGCTAAGCCCCTTAGTACATCCCCCCAAGATCTCTTTGATCCACTGAAGCCGCTCTTTATGTAGCCCTTGTGCTCTGGTAAGAGACTGCTAGGAGGCCACAGCACTGGAATAAACTCAGAAAACAACACAAACCTGTTGAGATCGGCCTGCTAAGGCTAGTCCTCTGGGTGCTGATATATGTGGGTATACTTATGGTGTTGCTATAGTCCTGTATATATTGTTGATGTTTTGCCACTTTCCACACGTTTTTTTAAGCACAATGTTGTTCACATCACCAGGTCTTTCAAGTGGATGTCAACTGTTCTTCTGTCGTATTCTTGTTGCTCTTTAAAACGGCAACAATTGAAATAGTTTTATGTGTGTGTTTTTTTTATTTTATTTATAGACATTCTTAAAAAACGAAAAATAAGAAACAGCGTGAAAACCCTTTGGCTATCCTTAACATTTACATACACAAGCATAAAGTTTGGACGTGATATATGGTGGTTTATGTCCTCGCAGTGGGAGTAGGAATCACAAGATTGGGTTCAAATAGATCTCTTTCAAATGGTGATTTGTCCACAGTGAGAGTGCTTTGTGATCACAGGCTGGCTGCTGGCACTAGCTGGCTCACTGTGAGTCACGTCTCTCGGTTTCCTCCTCTTTCCTCTATACTGCTGTTCTCCAGAAAGTCTTTAAACGCTCCAAATGAAAAGAGACAGTCAAAGCCCTAATCACAATGCTCATGTCAAGAAAAAACGTTTGGATGGGAGCTAGGAGCTTTATTGGTAACATCATCACATCAGGGAAGAAATGATATATTATCTGAGATTTGGCTATCGTCATTATTCTTAGTCATAACATTATAATGCAGCACTAAAGCATATCTTGGAAACTTTCATGACCTTTCATGAACTTAAAAAAAATGACTCACCTCAGCTGCTTCAGGGACCACTATTCTGATCTTTCTGCTGTGTGATTACCTTTGCACTGAAATGGGAAATGCAAATAGACTGCTTTAAACAGCGAATAAGGGAAATATTTTTCTTGTGTGTGTGTGTCACTTAAGATTTTAAATTACATTTATATATTACATAATAAATAGTAGTACATATCAACTGTATCAACAAACTATTAGTTGATGATACATTCAATAATAATGATTTGACTAAATTGGTGATCAGAATACATTTATTTATTTATGAATTTAATTCCTCTAGTCACTGTTGCATTGAATGGCATGGTCCTTTATATAGGGATATTGTCTGTACTCCTTCATCTATCAATTCTAATTTAAACCCTTCTAATTCACGCCACCGACACCAAAGCAACAAAAATGTTTTGCAAACTTGAAAAACACAGGCACATTAACGGAAAAAACTCAACTCTAATGCAAAAACCGCAACACAACTGCCAACAACACAAACCAAAGGGCAAAGGCACACCGCAAATGCAAAAGCGGCTAAACTAATGCAAAAGATGCAACATAATGGAAATAAGCATCAACTGATCAATTAATCGGACCGACTGTAATTGCCGGCAGACTGTTATTATTTACTTATACAGTATAGGATGTGGATAGCCTAGTTTTGCATACACATGCAGAAGAGGACAGTTCTTGCAAATTTGAAACACCAAGTCCATCACATCTTGATTTGCTGATGTTTCTGATCTTGTTGTTTTCTTTTCAGTTCGTTAGTTTCCGTTTTTTGCATCACGCGGTTGTGTCATTTCTGGACAGGAGCCGGGTGGCTATGGGCTGTGGCTACACATTGTCTTGTGGGGCAGGTGAGGCTAACAACATGACAACGGAATAGGATTCACCAGCGGCCTGTTGATTTATATGCTTCTCCATTCCAGCGACATAAATCGCATCTACATGGACAAGGCATTATTGGCTGCTGATGTATTCTCAGCAATACACACACACACACGCACGCACGCACGCACGCAAGCACGCACGCACACACACACAGACACACACACACACACACACACACATACACACACACACACACACACACAAACACACAGCATAAACGGTTTTGACAGAAGCACTGGAGGCTGGAGGCTACCTGCTGTGCTGCTAATAATTAGAGGCTTGTGAGTAAGGCTTGGCCCTGCATTAAAATGAGTAGCTGAGTAGTGAGTGAACTGCCAACATGAATGTGAGTGGGAGAATTGTAATCAAAGTATAGCTTGTCATAACATCTTGTATTGCTCCCCTACAAAGGGAGCAATATAAAAGTACATATCTGATTGAGCTTTAATCTTGGTCTCATTCTGTTGTTTGGATTTGGTACTTTGATGCACGCTCTCTCTCTCTCTTTCGCTCTCTCTCTCTCTCTCTCTCTCTCTCTCTCTCTCTCTCTTTCTCTCTCTCTCTCTTACTCTCTCTCACGCTCTTATATAGCTGTACATAACAAAGCTCTTATGGAAGATGTTTGTCATCAGTCATGTTTTCAAAATCTTTTGTGGTGTTTGTAATCTGTCGGAAGTATGTGTCTCTGATGTCTTATAGTATATAGTATAGTTGGCAGGACAGTCCCTCTCTCACACTCTCTCTTTCTTTGGATTTGTTTTTGCTTTGTGGAGCTGATTCGAACAGGTGCCAATTAAATGTTGCATTCATATTTTTGGATTATTGTTTATTCTTTTATTATTATTTATTTATTCCCTGTCGTTTTTGTTCGTTTAAAAATACCTTTAGTATTAATTACATACATTTGCCTTTTTTTTTCTTTAAAATTGTAGACACATTGATACATCACTTTGAAATCCCATCATTTTGACTAAACTAATGCTCCCAACGTGTCCATATCCCTCTGTGTCAGATCCTGATCGGGGAGGTGACCGGGTTCCTGGTGAAGACGGACGGGGCTCAGGAGAAGACCATCGTGAGCGCTGACTGCTGCTTCTTCAACCCTCTTCTTCGCAGGATCGTACGCTTCCTCGGTGGGTCCCTTTCCCTGCGGAGCATTGCTCCCCCTGCCCGCCTAATTGCTCTTACTCCCAAACCAAGCCTTGGTATCATTTTCAAATTCGGTGCTACAATCACTTGTTTGTGTTTGCGTTTGTGTTATGAATATATAACTAAAAGTGTGGCTACATAGCATTGCTATACCGACAACGATCCATGGATACTGAGCAGGCCTTGTTCAATAAAGGTTTAAACAAAAATGAAGTTATGATTTCTGATATATATATTAGCGTTTTTCGTTGTCTTATTATTATTATTTTGACCGTTATTAATAGTATTGTTATTATTGTTAGGATCGATTTTTTTGGTTGTTTGTTTTTTTCTTTTTTCTGTGTACAGGTGGAGTGTGTGCTGTATATGTGCATCGATGTAGGCCTATGTATGCAGATAGGCATGTATGTTTGCATGTGTTTATGTTGGTGGTGGGAAGGGATACACATACATTCTGTGTACAGTTTGTTGATTGTCGTTCACCCATCCCAACTATAAAGATGATTAAAAATAAAAAATGATAAAGGGTCAAACAAAAACCACCAAACTAAACATCCCCCTCTCCGTCCCCCAGGCGTGTACTCCTTCGGCCTCTTCACCACCACTATCTTCGCCAACGCTGGCCAGGTGGTGACAGGAAACCAGACGCCCCACTTCCTGTCTGCCTGCAAGCCCAACTACACGGCCCTTGGCTGCCAGTCTCCACTGCAGTACATCTCGGAGCGCCGCGCCTGCACAGGGAACCCCTACCTGGTGGCCTCGGCACGCAAGTCCTTCCCCTCCAAGGACGCAGCCCTCAGCTTCTACTCCGCAGTCTATACAGTGGTAAGAACCAAGGTCTGCACTGGGAGGAAGCTGGTGCACACAGTGGGAGGGCTACGAAGTGATAGGAAGCTAGTCAACACGAGCTGTTCTGCACAGTGGGAGGAAGCTAGTCAAAAACAAGCTGTTCTACACAGTGGGAGGAAGCTAGTCAAAAACAAGCTAGTGTACGCAGTTGTAGGAAGTTAGTCTACACAGTAGGGGGAAGCTCGTCTACAGTAGAAGGCCGCTGGTATACACAGTGGTAGGAAGCTAGTCTACAGTGGAAGGAAGCTAGTCTCCAAAGTGGTAGGAAGGAAGCTTAGAAGCTAGTCTTGATAGGAAGCAAGTATACATTATATGAATCTAGTCAAAGCGGTAGTAAGATAGTCTACAGTCGTAGAAAGCTAGTGAGCACAGTGGTAGAATGCTAGTCTACACACTGGTAGGAAGCTAGTGTACACAGTGGTAGGATACAAGTCTACATAGAGGTAGGACACAAGCGTACACAAGCTAGTTTACACAGCGGTAGGAAGCTAGTCTAAGGTGGTAGGAAGCTAGTCTATAGTGGTAGGAAGCTAGTGTGCAGTGGTATTCTATCGTGCTGGACTTTACTCGTGTAAAATGTGCAACTAACTAACTACCAGAAAAATGCATTTCATTAAAATTTTCTTTATTATTCCTTTTCTTTATTATTCATGGCACTTCAAACAGCATTGTATGAAGTGTTCCAGGTTTAGAGTAAAACACATTTGGTGACTAAATGGGACCCTGATGCTGTGTTCCCACACAGTTTGCCACTGGTTCTGCTTTGTGTGCTCATCGAGTGTTTATGTTTGTGATCACTTCCTCCTCTGCTTGAACATCACGTTGTGATTTGAGAGAGTCAGCGGGCTTAACTCTCCTCTCTTATTGTCAATAATGACGCATAGGAAAAACAAATGCCAATTTTTTACTAGGCGTGCAGGCTTGTTGTCGTTTCTTGGATCTAACAACACTGGGTTCTCAGAGAGAGAGGCCCAGGTGAGTGGAGGGGTGAGGACGGACCAAGTGTGGTAGGAAGCTAGTCTAAGGTTATAGGAAGCTAGTGAACAGTGGTAGGAAGAAATGTATTTTTCAGTGAAAAACATAATTCATAACAGCAAAACAGAGGGGGGTGAGGACATACCAAGTGTGACACTGAGTGAAATGAAACACATCTTTTTTTCTGTTTTTCTGTGTGTGTGTGCGTGTGCGTGTGTATGTTTTTTTGTGTGTTTACTTCAGATGTACATCACGCTGGTGTTCGGCACTAAGGGGACGCGGCTGACCAAGCCCACCCTGTGCCTGCTGCTGGTGTCACTGGCCGTGCTGGTGGGTGTGGTCCGCGTCACGGAGCACCGGAACCACTGGAGTGATGTGCTGGCCGGCTTCCTGACTGGTGGAGCCATCGCTGCCTTCCTGGTAGGACAGGGGAGGGAGGGGGGAGGGAGGTAGAGGGGGAGAGAATGAGGGAAGAAGTAAGGAAAGTAGGAAGGAGGGGGTAGCGAAGGAGGGAGGGAGAGAAGGAGGAAGGAAGGAGGAAGGACAGGAGGGAGGGAGAGAGGGAGGACAGGGAGAGGAGGAGGCAAGGAAGGAAGGAAGGAAGGATGGAAGGAAGGAAGGAAGGAAGGAAGGAAGGATGGAAGGAAGGAAGGAAGGAAGGATGGAAGGAAGGAAGGAAGGAAGCAGGGAGGGGAGGAAGGGAGGGAGAGAGATGGAACAGGGAGGGGGAGGGAAGTAAAGAGGGAGAGAGGAAAGAAAGAGGGAAGAAGGAAGGAAGGAACAAAGAAAAGAGGGGGGTAGGGGAGGAGGTAAGGAAGAAGGGAGAGAGGAGGTAGGGAGGGAGGGAAGGAGGGAGGGAGGCAAGAGCCTGTCTTCAGAAATTGAAAGTAGAGGTGGAAGGGAGGATGATTGATCACACATTGTGTGATTGATGTCAACCGCACCCCTTTTTCTCAACCCTCCGACCCATCCGCTACGACCCCAACGCCACTGATCAGCCAAGTGGACGTGAACTTCAGATATTTCTCTGTAAATACGAGAGATGTCTGGTATACATTACTGATACTATTACGTGCTTTAATGGTCAACATTCTTTTAGGGTTGAAAACCTAATGATTGAACCAGTAATACAATAATTATTTTTCATCTTCTTTTTCGACTTTGCTGACTGATCCAACAGGAACAAATCCAAACACACCCACACAAAACTACACACACACACACGCGCGCTATGTAGCAACATTTTTAAATGTTAGTACATAGCGCGTACCAAGCAGACAGTTGGTTTAAATGAATCTCCATGAAACCACACTAAATGTTTTTGAACCTGGCATGCATCTATGTGAAAATAAAGAGTTATCTCTTCCTTCACTCTCACATTCCCTCTCCCTTTCTATGTCCCGCTATCTTTCTCTACACCCAATTGAAGGCAGTGAGGGACTAGCCGTGATATGAGCCAGCGTCCTGGCTCATAGTGTGGGGCCGATCAGGGGCTGGAGGTGTATTGATCCTACAGGATTGAATGTGTGATAGTGGGAGTGCTTTGGAAGTCACCCCCAACGGGATAATCAAAGAGTATTCATGCCTGGAATGTTGTGCACGCCCACATGGACATTTGCTTGTCAGAATCACCGAAACATGAGCTCAAATCAATGAGGATTTCATGGTGCCTTAAGTCATTTCATACAACATAGATGCATTCATCGCACCAGTTAACAGAGCAGATCTGAGTTGGTTAAATCAGGTGAAGTCTAATGCACTTCCTACAGCTACAATCTCATGGGGAGCTAAATGCCCACAGTTTAAAAGCAATCACCAACCTCATTTAATGTTCGAACGATCCTGATCAGGGTTTTTTTGTAAATACGATTCCTCCCCCGTTCTCAATTACATGTTCCTTGCTGTAATGGAACTCACTCTGAATGGAAGAACACATCTTTTTCCTTCCTTAGCTTAAGTTCTACAATATATGTCTCAATAACTGTGTAGGCTTAACAGGTATTATATATTATGGAACTTCCATAATGTTCTGGAGAAGATATATATATATATATATATAGAGAGAGAGAGAGAGAGAGAGAGAGAGAGAGAGAGAGAGAGAGAGAGAGAGAGAGAGAGAGAGAGAAAATAGAAAATAAATAGAAACTAAATCGTTTTCATATCCAGAGATGTGCTAGGTAAACAAACCACCATTCCATGTCCTTTGATTCTCGATTTTCGTTTTTTTCTAACTTTTGAATCATAATTGTGGATTGAACCTTCATCAAGGACTGTCTTTATTCTCTCTGCGGTCCCTGGGGCCTCCACCAGGTGTCGTGTGTGATCAACAACTTCAAACCCACCCAGTTGGCGGGCCCCGTACCACCACCCCCGCCACCACCGCCACAGCACTCCCAGCGGCAAGACCCCCCCCTGGGCATGCCCCTGGTCAGCCTGCCCCGCGTGGTGGAGAGCCCACTCGAAAAGTTAAGTGGTCTCCAGGTAAGGGGTAGGGGCGGCTCAGAGGGGGAGGAGGAGGAGGAGGAGGAGGAGGAGGAGGTGCTGTTGAGAGAAGGGGCCCGTGTATCTAATGACCCCACGGGTCTACTGTCACAGATACAACACTGTAACACACAGTAAGTCTTAGAGCTTTATTTTGTAATTAAGGGGTACTTGTGTACCTGACCTGACATTTGTTGCCGTGGTAACGTGCTGTATTCCAGGTTTACTCTTCTGGTTGTCTTGTCTTTTGCATTTGTCCTCTGGCTTTTTGGATCCGATTTCATCTTCCACTTTGCTCCCTCTCCCTCTGTCTCTCCCTCTGTCTCTCTCTCTGTCTCTTTCTGTCTCTCTCTCCCTCTGTCTCTCTCCCTGTCTCTTTCTGTCTCTCTCTCTCCCTCTGTCTCTCTCCCTCTGTCTCTCTCTCTCTCCCTCTGTCTCTCTCTGTCTCTTTCTGTCTCTCTCTCTCCCTCTGTCTCTCTCCCTCTGTCTCTCTCTCTGTCTCTTTCTGTCTCTTTCTCTCCCTCTGTCTCTCTCTCTCTCCCTCTGTCTCTCTCTCTGTCTCTTTCTGTCTCTCTCTCTCCCTCTGTCTCTCTCTCTCTGTCTCGCTATCTCTCTCTCTCCCTCTGTCTCTCTCTCCCTCCCTCTCTCTCCTCCCGGTCCTCACAGGCTTCAGGGTTACCGTACTCTGAGATCACATGACCATCAGCCAATCCCGTCCCCTGCCCCTCCCGACGTGCTCCTTCCCTCGCGGCGCTGCCTCACCAGCTCAGTCTAGACCTTCCCCCCGGGACCCCAGAGGCCTCGGGGGCCACCCACCCGGAGAGAGGGCCCCCTCTGCGACGAGCAAAGTCCACCCAGGTATGACTCCCAACGACGGCTGGGGGGTCGTCGACTGGCGACCGCCTCTCGCTGCAGCTCATCTCGGAGGGAGCCCTCACTGTCCCACTTTTTCACCTTGTTTTGGTTTTGTTTAGTTTTTAACCTGCTACCCGTTCTTTTTTTTTTTGTACTTTGGTGCAAAAAGGACCCAACAAAAGACTGACCAAAGCGAGACCAAACTGTTGAAGCAATAACTTTCCCTCTCCGTCCTGCTGTGAACAGGACCAACAGGACCCTGTGTAGAATACAGAGACGTACAGTATGTTGTGCGTACTTGAGGTCTTGGAATCGAGGACGCAGAAAAAAATGAACTCAATCCTTGACTGGTTGACTGAAAGACACCATTTTGTAACACTCAGGAAAAGGTTGTTTGAAGTCAACGCAGACCTTTCTTGTAATGACTGAGGATGCAGCTTTGAAAAGTGGAAACAGCACAACTTTGCTGAAAGAAGAACTCCTTTTGTAAAATACATTGACACAGGTGGCCAAGTTTATGGTTCAGCGGTAAGTTCTGTGTTCTCTGGAAATTTTTGAGGATTGGGCATTGTATCAATCAAAAGGTTGATTTCTAACTCACATCTTTAACCATGCAGGCTTTTTCCTGTGTCTTATATTGTGGTTTCATCCGCAATATTAGAAGCAGAAAAATATGATTTAAAAAATCTGTATGTTGCTGTATCTCATTTTCCGTCTCTTGTCAGTGTTTGTGTTCTTTTTCTGTAAATTATTATTATTATCTTATTAGCCTTTAGCGAGCACCGTGTGGCCAGGGGCGTAAAAGATGTTCAGTTCTGTTGGATCAACCCCAGCAGGTAACTACAAAGTGGTGCCAGACTGCAACTGTTATTCAGATCGTTTATACTGTCTATTTGGATTGACTTCAGTTTGCTGCAGAGACTGCACCTTGTTCTTGGGAGACAACAATCATAAAAAGGTTCAATACAGAATATGGAAAATAAAAAGATGAAAACATATACACTCTTAACTAAAGGTAATTTTAGTGAAGTTATTTCCATTCCTCCATCCTACATCCATGACCTAAACGCATCTACAACTTCCTCTCACTTATACACCGGATGTGTGATTTTTATATATACATATAAATATAGATATAAATACATTTGTACAGAATATAGGTTTCTTTAAACAATAAATAGACAGCATTGTTAAGTTAAGTGTTGAAACTATGACAATTCTCCTGTTATCCAAAGCTTCTGGTAAGAGCACGATGAGTAGCAGGATGTGAAGCAGGCATGTAGCTGAAGGGTAAAGAGTGTGGTCCGCCACGTGTGAGAGGTGTAGAGGGCCTAATGAAGCCTCGCTGCCAGAACACTTGCTTGGGTTGTCTCCTGATGAAGATACATTGCAGGTTGGTTATAAACTATATTAAATGTAATACACATCACAAGTAATACAATAATAGTTTATTTCTTACAATAAGGAAGAATAAATTGCACCTATTGGTTAAGTGTGTGTGTACGTGTGAGTGCGTGTATGCGTGTGTGTGTGTGTGTGTGTGTGTGTGTGTGTGTGACCTCCTGTGGTGTGTGTGTGTGTGGTTTTAATGAGCACACTGTATGCTAGCATTACTGTTAATTTGCTGTTCTCTTTTTATTCCTTAATAATAACTGGCGAGAATAGATCATAATTATAATTATGCACATATTGGTCATAATAATAATTATGCACATACACATGTGTGTGATTCTATGCCTTCTGATGACCCCTACCAAGGTGGGAAAATAGAAGGTGCTCATTATTATGCTGAAAATACCTATAACTTATCTGTTGGAAGTTTTGTAAAGAAAAACGACAAATTAAGTATAAATGTTATTTTCCGTGTTGAAATTAATGTTTTGTATCGACTTACCTAAATAAAATGCCACAACTATTTAACATTTCTTTCCTATTATTTTCTAACGTTTTGTTTTTTTATTATTATTAAATTAACCTATGCTACTTAATCAAAATAATGAATCCATAGCATTTGCATCTAAATTTACCCCAAACAATTTTACGACAATTAAACTTCTGATAGGTATATATAAATGCCTACACTGTCTCAAAAAATGTATGATATTGGAACGTATAAAATGACGGATTAATGAAATTAAAGAGGACGTCCTGTTTATTTCTCGTTAACAAAAACTGACTGTAGTGGCATTATCTAAACACATGGTGGCAATGTTTACCACAAAATCACTAGTCTATTTTCTTATTAAAACTTTAACCCGGCGTTCTACATAAATCATATTTTATTTTGGAAAATATTAAATATATATATATATGAATATTTTAGACCAGCATTTGTTATACAATAATCTATTTAGAAATCTCAAGAAGAAAATTGGAAATGAAGAGATGAAAATATACCGTGTCATACAGTCAAGTATAAAGATCTAAGCGTCTCTGTTTAAGCCTCTCTCTCTCTTCCAATCCCTCTACAGTATGATTCAACTTCTCAATCTCTCCTTTCTTTAGTTTTCATTTCTCCATTAATGTGTGTCTGTGTGAATTTGCCTGTTACACCCAAAGATCGAAGACATAGACAGACAGACAGGCAGACGCAAACACACACGAGCAGGCAACTGAGAACGCGCAGCACTCACAGCAGCGTTATCTTTTCCGGAAATTGCTTCTTAAGCACAGCCGGAGCCCCATTAGAAAAGAGGAGTTCTATGCTGTAACCTTTTTAAAAAGCCATTAGTGATGCACCTGCTCTCTCTCCCTCTCCCTCCCTTCCTCTCTCTCTCTCTCTCCCTCCCTCTCTCCTCCCTCTGCCTCCCTCTCACGCTCTCTCCCTCCCTCTCCTTTTCCCTCTCCCTCTTCCTCCCCCCCCCCCCTCTCTCTCTCTCTCTCTCTCTCTCTCTCTCTCTCTGGTTTCCTATAAGTGTGAATCCTATTTGTCTCTTGTTAATGCTGTACACACACGGACACACACAAACACACACACACACACACACACACACACACACACACACACACACACACACACACACACACACACACACACACACACACACACTTGTATCCCATTCTGAGCATATACTTGGTACTCAAGATTGCCCCCTGAATAAGTGTTGTTGTTGTTGTTGTTGTTGTTTTTACACCAATTAGAGTGTGAATCATTGACATTCTAATGTTCAACCGCAGAGCGGGGGAACACTTTGTCTATCAGAGAGTTACATATGACTCTATGGCTAGCTCATGTCATTTTGTACGAGGTCGGCTCTCTCAAAGCCACCGATTAGAAACAATGTTACTCTGCTTGTCTAGTGTCAAGACAATTATACCTCATATTACCCAGTACATGGGTGTCAATGTGTTTGTGTGTATTCATTAAATACCTCCATTATAGTGATGGTCAACAGATATCATTCATTCATCTGTAATGATGTTATTAAGGGTTATCAAGGAGGTGTGTATCAAGCATCAGAAAATGACATGCCATGAAGTCTATTGCAAGCTCAGGTAATAGATTTCCTTTTTTTCCTTCAAGCCGATATAATCCGTGGAGTCTCATATCCCTCCTGGCTACAAAGCTACGCGGTAGACCATTTATATACTCACGTGGCCAAGCCACTCACATTACAACAACAGTGCAGCTGAGTGGACTAATGGTGACTAACAGAGACTATGAAGGAATAAAAGAGATTAAAAGAAGCTGCGTTTCCAACAAAGTTATAACTTTTAATCCCAGGGACTACCTTTCAAGGGACAGACAGGTTCCTTCAGCCCCTTGTTATCTGCGTTTCCACCGTGGCTCAAAGGTTAGGCAAATTAAGGGCCTTTTACATCAGGGATATAACGAATGAAGGACGTGAGCCTTTGAGAAATACCAAGAGAAAATTCTTAATTTTCTTAGGTTTTTTCCGTGTTCGATAACTAAAGTAGTCCAACGCTCTTTCTGAGGAAGTTGGTCTCCGAAATGAAACAACTCCGTCAAGTTATCAAAATCAACTTATATTCAAGTCCCGCAGTACAAGTGAACATTGGCTTGTAACAACGACTACAATCGATATGAATGATCAACACATATAACAGGAAGAGATAGTTGCATGAGTGTAGTAAACCACTATGGATGCAGTAAGAGGAATTTGTGGGACTTTGCATGTTGAAGGTTTGAGGCTGCAGATGTTGAAACAGCAAGGGCCTGACGTGCGCCTCCCAAAAATGATAACCTTCCGTCGCAGCAGCAAGGGCTATGATTGGTCCGCTTACTAAAACCCGACGCAGAACCATAAAGGTTCACGACTGCGTCGTAGCGTCTGCGTGGTCATTGCGTTGCGTGCACGTGTAACCATAATCAGCCCTTTAAAGAGACTAAGAGACTAATAGGGACTAGCACTTTGAGGTCATTGAGTTGATATAAAGTGTGTTATAAATAAAATGTATTAATATTACTAAAAGGGGCTAACAGAGACTAACACAGACTAACAGAGACTAACACAGACTAACAGAGACTAACAGGGACTAACAGAAACTAACATAGATGAACAGAGACTAACAGGGATTTACAGTGACTAACAGACACTAACAGGGACTAACAGAAACTAACATAGACTAACAGAGACTTACATATATTAACAGAGACTAACAGGGATTTACAGGGACTAGGAGAGACTAACAGGGACTAACAGAGGCTAACAGAGACTAACAGTGACTAACAGAGGCTAACAGAGACTAACAGAGGCTAACAGAGACTAACAGGGACTAACAAAAACTAACAGAGGCTAACAGAGACTAACAGAGGCTAACAGAGACCAACACAGACTAACAGAGGCTAACAGAGACTAACAGAGGCTAACAGAGACTAACAGAGGCTAACAGAGGCGAACAGAGGCTAACAGAGACTAACAGAGGCTAACAGAGGCTAACAGAGGCTAACAGAGACTAACAGTGACTAGCAGAGACTAACAGAGGCTAACAGAGGCTAACAGAGACTAACAGAGGCTAACAGAGACTAACAGAGACTAGCAGAGGCTACCAGAGACTAACAGAGGCTACCAGAGGCTAACAGTGACTAACAAAGACTAACAGAGACTAACAGAGGCTAAAAGAGGCTAACAGAGGCTAACAGAGGCTAACAGAGACTAACAGATGTCTCAATGGTCTTTTCTCTGTTTGAGGTGGATAGCCGTCCTAATTTAGTAGGAATAGGTCAGGATGCAAACCCTCTCTATTGGAGTGTGTGTGGATGTGAGGGTAGGATGACTGTTTGTGTGTGTGTGTGTGTGTGTGTGTGTGTGTGTGTGTGTGTGTGTGTGTGTGTGTGTGGTATGTATTGTGTGTGTGTGGTACGAAATGAAACAACTCCGTCAAGTTATCAAAATCAACCTATATTCAAGTCCCGCAGCACAAGTGAACATTGGCTTGTAACAACGACTACAATCGCTATGAATGATCAACACATATAACAGGAAGAGATAGTTGCATGAGTGTAGTAAACCACTATGGATGCAGTAAGAGGAATTTGTGGGACTTTGCATGTTGAAGGTTTGAGGCTGCGGATGTTGAAACAGCAAGGGCCTGACGTGCGCCTCCCAAAAATGATAACCTTCCGTCGCAGCAGCAAGGGCTATGATTGGTCCGCTTACTAAAACCCGACGCAGAACCATAAAGGTTCACGACTGCGTCGTAGCGTCTGCGTGGTCATTGCGTTGCGTGCACGTGTAACCATAATCAGCCCTTTAAAGAGACTAAGAGACTAATAGGGACTAGCACTTTGAGGTCATTGAGTTGATATAAAGTGCGTTATAAATAAAATGTATTATTATTACTAAAAGGGGCTAACAGAGACTAACACAGACTAACAGAGACTAACACAGACTAACAGAGACTAACAGGGACTAACAGAAACTAACATAGATTAACAGAGACTAACAGGGATTTACAGTGACTAACAGACACTAACAGGGACTAACAGAAACTAACATAGACTAACAGAGACTTACATATATTAACAAAGACTAACAGGGATTTACAGGGACTAGGAGAGACTAACAGGGACTAACAGAGGCTAACAGAGACTAACAGTGACTAACAGAGGCTAACAGAGACTAACAGAGACTAACAGAGGCTAACAGAGACTAACAGAGGCTAACAGAGGCTAACAGAGACTAACAGAGGCTAACAGAGACTAACAGAGACTAGCAGAGGCTACCAGAGACTAACAGAGGCTACCAGTGACTAACAGACTAACAGAGACTAACAGAGGCTAAAAGAGGCTAACAGAGGCTAACAGAGACTAACAGATGTCTCAATGGTCTTTTCTCTGTTTGAGGTGGATAGCCGTCCTAATTTAGTAGGAATAGGTCAGGATGCAAACCCTCTCTATTGGAGTGTGTGTGGATGTGAGGGTAGGATGACTGTGTTTGTGTGTGTGTGTGTGTGTGTGTGTGTGTGTGTGTGTGTGTGTGTGTGGTATGTATTTTTGTGTGTATGTGCATTGAGATGATAAATAGAACTACAGCATAAAATACAGCAGCAGCACTAAATGACGGTTATTATTGATAACACAACATAAATATATTATATAATTATATTGGTCTTTCCTTTACTGCATTTCCCTTATTATACCCAACAGCCTGCCTGACAATTACAGAGCCATTAACGCTGCTTGTGTGTGTGTGTGTGTGTGTGTGTGTGTGTGTGTGTGTGTGTGTGTGTGTGCGCGTGTGTGTGTGTGCGTGCGTGTGTGTGCATGCGCGTGTGTGTATGTATTTTTGTGTGTATGTGCATTGTAAATAATACATGCATGTGTTTGAAACAGGGAGAGACACAACGTGAGGGAGAGAGAAAGAGAGAGAAAGGAACGGAGAGAGAGAATAGTGTTAATGTACAATGGTGCCATTGATGGTTGTATTGCCTCTGATACTCCACGGCCTAGTGGCATGCAGCCTCCTTGGACGTTCATGTATTGTTAAATGTTGTCTGTTTTCATGAGTGTATGTCGATTAGGCCAAATAATCAAATAGAGAAGAACTGAAGCGCAAAAAACAACAAAGAGAAGGAGGAGGAATAGAGAAAGACTGGACTCTTGAAGCTCTGTTGTGAGGCGAGTATGGCTCATGGCTGCGTCATGCTATCACACACACACACACACACACACACACACACACACACACACACACACACACACACACACACACACGTGCACACGCCACCACACTATATTGGCTCGATTTGGGGAGGCCTGCTTCTTCAAAGACCACCAGATGAGCAGAGGATTATGGGAGGTCTTACCCCGCAATCCCGTTCCTCTTGTTTGCTAAAGAGAGCCACGGGGCTCCCGGGAGACGGGTTTACCAACACACGGGCACGCGCATGGACAATCAAACATCCACGCAAGCAGCCGGATGCCGTGGTGGACCTCTGTAAATACCTGGCTGAAGTTGAATATAGACTACAACATGGAACAATATGCAGCAATAGGCTAAACCGCAGTAGTCTATACTGTAGCGACGAAATGAAAATAAATATAAATGTATATAATAACAAATATATACATATTAAAATACGTATAAAGTCTACATCTGAATGGTTCTAAATTGTACTTTATTCCGAGGGAGTCACTATGCATAGTACAGAGCAGAGAAATCGTGCACGAGGGCGTTGTTCTCGAGAAAGGTTGGATGGACACACGGAAGGAAAGAAAGCAGAGAAGGTGAGAGGTTGTGGCGCGGCTCGTGATGCTGTATCGCGCATAAGCTACATCCTCTTTCCTCGTCGAGAGAGTGAGAGAGAGAGAGAGAGAGAGAGAGAGAGAGAGAGAGAGAGAGAGAGAGAGAGAGAGAGAGAGAGAGAGAGAGAGAGAGAGAGAGAGAGAGAGAGAGAGAGAGAAAACAAGGAGTGGTTGTGATGTAGTCACAAGCAAGAGAAGCGCGCAAAGGGAGAATGAAACAGGGGGCGTTTCCCGCCACACCGTCTCTCTATCCCATTCTGGCTCTAAGCATGGATACGATGTGGCGCGAGGACCCGCTCATTCAACACCTTTAGGCTTAAAGAGGAAAGTGTGCAAAAGGGGTGAGTTTCACAAATTTCGCTGGCATTTAGCTGTAGGCCGACCATGGGAACAACAACATGTGGATAGTTTGCGGTGTAACGTTGTTCGGACACGTCACCCCTCATCCTTACGCGTCTTACCCGTATTCTCTGTGTAATAAGGAGGTTTCATCCTAATATTTAAAGTCGTTAAAAATAGAGATGATAGTCGACTTAAAGGTTGAATGGTGTGCCTGGTCAATGTTGAAGCGATGGGTTATTGCTTTGCCTTATGGTTTGATATTGGTCCAATGAGCATCACTCTCCGGTGTCTGTCGAATTACAAGATTTACAACGGCTGCAATATTTTAGGGGGTTGAAATCGTTGATTCGCGTCTACACCCGTCTATATTCTTCTCATGTAGCCTACTATTAAAAGGATAAATCGGATTGTTTTGACTTTACAGAGTTTGCTATTCAATCCAGCCTCCGAAGTGGATTGTGGATTCTGCTGGTGGGTGAAGCCGGATGTATTTACAAACAAAGAAAGCCAATATCTAATCCTGTCACGTAGGAATCAGGTCCATCTGCACGTGTCCGGTGGTGGGCTATGTTAACCGGGCTGGCCAGCTGCAGTCACGTAGGCATGGATGCAAGTCCTGTTCAATTTGGGAAGAAGACAAAAACGAAACAATGTGTCATATAAGTTTGTGTTCCTACGAAAAGTTTTGCCAAAAGGTAGAGTGTGTTTTGTACATCTGCACTCCCAACCGCCTTGGTCAAGCTATTCACGATGTCATGTCAATGAGACTACAAAATCTCCTCGGCGAACATCTTTATTTATTTGTTTATTTTCGAAATCCAGGCAAACCCCAGGCCTTTCGGGCTTAATGGCCTTAATCAAGACATGTATAATGCCTGGTTATTGAGTATAGAGCAGGCCGACCGTTGGAGAGATATGCTATCGCAGCCATAAGCATGAACGTCTTCCAGCTGCGTGCTTTTAGTTCTAAGCAGTTAATCGGTAATGCAGGAAGCCTGGAGTCTGCTCTCCATCTCCTGCATGGCGTTCTGTCGTTCTTTGCTACACACAGGCTTTGGATGTTGTTTCAGTTTCCTGTTTCAGATTTTTTTAATAAACGGATTGAAAATTCAGTTGTCTGTAACCAAAATAGGAAACAGAGTATTTGCCTCTCACCAAGCCCTGAGGGCTACAAACAAGGCCCGGGTCAGTTCACTTTCAATTCAATCATTGCCATAGAAATGTCATTATCTTGACTATATAAAGAACTGATGGCGAATAGAGGCCCTATTGCTGGCCAGAAGATTGCCTTTTTAAATTTACCATTTAAAATTGAGTGAAGGGAAATTGAATTGGCCACCAGCACGCTGGTACATTACATCTAAGACACACCCAGTATAACTGTGTGTGTGTGTGTGTGTGTGTGTGTGTGTATGTGTGTGTGTGTGTGTGTGTGTGTGTGTGTGTGTGTGTGTGTGCGTGCGTGCGTGCGTGTGTGTGTGTGTACATGCGTGTGTGCACATGTGTGTGTGAGTGTTTCTGCATATTTACCTGGGTGTGTTTAAGTTTAAACATGCGTGCCTCGCCTCAATGAGTGGTTCTAAGGTGAGGTTTAATACCAAAGAGACACGTCCATTTCTGCTGGAGCAGCCACCATCCACTGACCAATGAGGAGTGAAGGGGAGGGGAGGGCACACTGGATGGGAGGAAAAGGAGCATAGGGAAGAGGAGGGAGGAGAGATGGGAGGGGAATGGAAGGGAAAGGGAAAGCAAGGGAGTTGATGGAATGTGGTCAGAATAGAGGTAAACAGATGGGGGGTGGGGAGAGAATAGGTATGACAAGCAGAAGAGAGATGACTGGAGAGGACCAGACCAGTGCCGGAAAATGGTTGCTTGCAGATCCCTAAAAGGTCTTGCTGTGGTGGAAATGTAGGTCTTCTACTACACACTTTAGAAGCTCCTATTTTGCAGAGCAGAGACGCTCACAAGTGTGCATGGTGCACTGCCACCAGAACGACACACAGCCCTAACCATAGTTTGGTCCCCTTCCTGTGAATGGTCATCGACCGAGGGAAGGCACTTCCTGTGATGTCGACTATAGGAGGGGATGTGGTGGGAGTGGGGGGGCTTGGCTGAGCAGGCCCGTGTAACGCCACATGGTTGTTAAGTAGGCGTTAAAGAGAGCGAGAGAGAGAAAGCGACTGAGAGAGAGGTGTGATTTAATGTGAGCATCCCCCCGTACGGGGAGGAAGTACGGGAGAACAGGTTCACTCACAGGAAAGGTAGAGTGGGGTTAATGTAAGGAAGAGAGAGAGAGAGAGAGGGAGAGAGAGAGAGAGAGAGACACACACACACAGAGAGAGAAGCCACAGTGAGTGCATGTTAGTAAACTGGTCTAAGTGTTCCATAGGGAACTGTCTGTGGTGCTGAGCCATTTCCTCCTCTTGCTCTGGCTCTCTCCCTGTCTCTCTATGGCTTTCTCGCTCTCTATGTCCCTCTGGCTCTATCTTTCTCTGCCTCCACTCCCTTCTCTCTCACTCTGTTTCTCTCTCTCTATCTCTATCTCTCTCTGGCTTTCTTCAGCCCAACACCACTCTCTCCAAAACCGACCCCACCCTGGCCCATGCCCAAACCACTCTCTTTCCCCTCTCTCCCACTCTCCCTTTCCGCTCCTCGGATGATGACTGACGTCCACTGTGCCCCCTAATTGGCTGGTGTGGATGAGGGGGGTCAAGCTGTATCCTCCATGGGACAGTCAAGAGAGAGAGAGGGAGAGGGAGTGTGGAATGGAGAGAGAGAGAGAGAGAGAGAGAGAGAGAGAGAGAGAGAGACAGAGAGGGAGAGAGAGGGAGAGGGAGTGTGAGATGGAGAGAGAGAGAGAGAGCGAGAGAAAGAGAGAGAGAGGGAGAGGGAGTGTGAGATGGAGAGAGAGAGAGCGAGAGAGAGAGAGAGGGGGGGGAGGCTTACAAGTATTGGAATGACATGGGTAATATACTTAATAAGGGGAGTCTTGTTAGGGGTAGAAAAAGGGAGCAGATGTAGTGAAGATCAACATGGGAGGGATGCATTCAGAGGAGTGAACGGGGCAGAGGGAGAGGCTGGGGAGCGGAGGTGAGTGCTGAACGCGGCGGTGCTAATCAGTCCCTCCCGTCGGCGCGCTGTAATGCACAGTGACATCTATTTGATAATTGGCGCGGCGGCCTGCCCTTTCCCTCTGAGCCTGACAAAATGCTTCTTTGATACGAGCGACAGTGCAGGGAGGAGCTGCTCCCAGGCAAACCCGTTTACTTGGAGCATCCCAGGTGAAAACGATGTGTGTGTCCATGTGTGTGTGTCTTAGTGTGTGTGTGTGTGTGTGTGTGTTTATGTGCGTGTGTGTGTGTACATAAATCTTCCAAACAGACCAAGAAGAATGAATCAAAATCTTGACAGGAAGTTGGCAATAAAAAACATAGAAACCCAATTCAGCATTTATTTTCTTTTTTTACAGCATGGCTGAAAAGTCACAGGTTGAACTACAAGCCAACACTAAACCGTCTGTGTCCCTCTGGTTCTGTTTTTCTACACCAGGTGCCCTCCTCAGCCTCCTCCTCCCAGCTCCTCCTTGTGGGGGAGACGAAGGCAGACACGGCATGAACAACAAGAAGAAGAGCGGTGCGGTCGACACGAGAGAGAGAGACAGAGTGCCTGTGAGAGAGAGAGAGAGAGAGAGAGAGAGAGAGAGAGAGAGAGAGAGATTGGAGGGGATGATGGGAGAAGGCGTGCCGCTGTATGCTCTGCTCTCGACTACGGGTATTCTTGGGTTGATAATACAGATGTGGATGTTATTGCTTGAGAATACGCGTAGTCGAGCGGAAGCCTCATCATCTATGCCGGTCGCAGAACTCTGTGACACCCATTGACTGCAAGTGACAGGAAATCATATCGGTGCCGTCAAGCAAATAAGAGGGAGGGATGGAGGGAGGGAGAGGCGGCAGGAGGGAGGGAGCTTGGGTTGTTCTGTCAAGCCTTCAAAGCCAACTATTTTAATGTTTAAGAAAATAGTATTCTCAGGATGGTAAGAGATTAATTAGGTTGGACTTTTCGGGTGCCTTTCCAGAAACCAACCAAGAGCGCTTTAAGAAGTAGATAGAGAGAGAGAAACGGTGTGGGGGGGGGGGGGCGGGGAGTAATAAGTGTGAATCCGATGTCCAAATTGGATCCAGCTGCTTAAAGAAAGGTGTTCACTTGCGGGCTAATTAAGTGTGTCTCTATCTTTCTCATACACGTGTGGGGAGATATAATAAGTGTGAGTTGGCTAATACGTTCACTTTCCCTTGCATCTTGGAGGAAGACTCGTAATGAGACACTTCTTTACCAGGTTCAGAAAGTAAAAAATCCTGCCGAGGCACTGCGGTTTCAACGGTGAAGCAGTATGCTCATTATGTTGTGCAGTCCATGGTTGACTCCAAATTCAACCCCGGATGACTTTTACTTTCTTAATCTTGGGTTTTTGTTTATGGTGAAACTTGAGTTTACGCTTCACTGTTAACATGTGTAGTGCATCATCATCATCATCATCATCATCATCATCATCATCATCATCATCATCATCATCAATTCACATGCTATATGAACCATATACCATATGCAGAATGTAATCCTATCTTATCGTATACACAGCATGCAAATGTTCCCAAATGGCGCCTCTGGGACGCTGCTCTGTGGCACCTGACGTGCCTTGCAGTGATAGCGATATTGTATCCTTTATTTCCGCCACGGACAACCACCGGGCAACCAATCACTGCTCTGCGTCTCTCAGCCTTCTGACCTGCAGTGTGGAGATGTGTGCGGGTTTGACGCCTGTAGCTGGGGCGCAGGAGACGGTAACACAGGGGGACATGTCATGGCTTGTACCCCTCGCTGACATTTCAGCACTCTCTCCTTAGCTGATTGGCTTATGCTGCTGAGACACGCAGGACCGCACGCACGCACGCACACTGATGGACCCAAACTCACATACTGTATGGACACACAGATGATAACACAGACACACATAGGCTTACACACATACACATATTTAAACATATATACAAGCACACACGCATCCAAACACAGCCAGATATACACTCGTGAACACGGATGCAAACACAGGCATTAATATGGATACACAGAATCACACACAAAAACACACACAGGATTTAGAAATACACACAAAACACACCCACACACACAATTCATAAATTCACACAGGCACACAGAGCTGGCTCACAAGCCAATAGGGAAATAAAGTAGTGATTAATGTTATTAGAAAAACAAACGGCTCCACAGACATCGCCTTCTGGTTCAGCGGGTGCACACGTCAGAGGGGTAATAAGGAATGGATTGATTTTATGGGAGACTATTTTTAGTTAGAATGATGGATGTGTACCTCTTCGATTGATCAAGTTGAGTTGTGGGTCTGGGGAGCGCTCGCACGTCAGGTTTGCTGATTAATCAGGCAGAAAAGGTGTGGGAATTAAACGTCTGGAATTACAATTTTTGTGCATTTGCATTATGGCCACAAGTGATATAAATCAACAATCCCCTTTCTGTTGCACACTCAGCCATTTTCCTTGCTGTTGTTTGCAAATGTAAGCGAGATAAATGACTCTTGGTCATTTACTATTCCACAGGATCCTAATATGGTGCTGTAAAGTCTCGTATTCATCAGTGCGGTACTTGATTGGTGGATGTCTAGGGAACTTGTTGATCAAGCGATGCAGTTTTCTGCGGTTTGGTGTGTACCCGCGTATGTGTGTCTCTTTGTGCTTCTAAGCAACAAAATGACTATTGTGAGCGCAGCTCCAGGTGCCTAGCAACCGAATCTCTCTTGTTTCCCTGGCAACGGTTGCCGCGCACTCACTGTGTGGGTGATTGGCAGCCTTGACAACGGAGACAGAGTGACACTTGACCTCGCGTGCTGAATAGAAAAGCAGAGAGAAAGAAAGCAATGTACTTTGAGTTTGTGTGTGTGTGTGTGTGTGTGTGTGTGGGTGTGTGTGTGTGCAGATGGAAGGAGGGAGGGGGGCATGCGGTAGAATGACAGAGGATGTGAAGGGGTGTGTGGAGGGAGGTGAGTGGGTGGTTCGGGGGGGGAGTCTAAGTGATAATCATTCCCCATTGTAATCATCCACCCAGTATGCATCATAAGGCGTCGTCAATACCACTCCACAGCTGGGTCCCCGGTCCAACACAATACAGGGTGGAACACATGCATGGACACACGCTCCCTGAGCCTAGGCAGTCAGCGCACATCTCATCTATTAGCTGCTCTGCGCCGTCTCTCTCTCTCTCTACAGTGTCTTCTTTTATTAGTGATCTGCAGAATCCTGCGCTCGGGACAGATAAATGGACTCCTGGAAATATGTGACAGTGGCAGATGCCACAAGAGTCCATATCTGAAGACATGCAGTTCGGCAAACCTGTCTGACGTTTTGTGTATTCTTTTTTTCTTCTGTTCATTCTCTTATGTTTTTGCAGACTTGACTCTTTCTTATTACTTAGGGAAGTATGTATATGAAGTTGCACTTTGGATTTGTGTGTGATATAAAGAGATAAAGGTTGATATACATTTGATTACCAGTGTAATATTTGAACAGCTCTCCCGAGGACGACCACCTTAAATTAGCTTTATTTAACGAGATATATACATTTATTAAATTTTCATAGAATGTTCTGGGCTTATATTTTCATAGCAATTTACCACATGGTTTAATGGCTGTTATATAACAAACAAGCTCAAAAGATGGCTGAGACAGGAAAGGAAAGAGTCTATAATAGAAGGACAAGTGGAAGAGACTAATAAGAGGCATTTCATTTCAAGAGTACAGACAAGACATATGACTGCTTAACAGTGGTTCACCATAAAAAAAAGTTGAAACCCACCACTGGTTTGCTTTATGCTTCCAATTGTGTGATCAATAATGACAGTAAAAAGCAAACTAAGTCAAGCAAATACAACATACAGAAAATAGCGTGTTTCACTATAAGCCTTACTGTAAAACCCAGGCACACCTCAATCAGTGATCTGTGCTTGTCTTTCAACATAGCCTGAACCACATCTGTAATTATTAATTCTATTAATATAAAGGACAAAGGTCCATCTGAGTATGTCATATCAATATGTATGATTCTCCAACTTGGTGCTGCTGCATTGCTTTCCCTCTCTCCATCTCCATGTTGTGACTTCCTGTGCTTCCACCTGGTGGTAGAGACCATGCTAGACAGTGATTTCACTGTTTCAGCTTTGATAACAGAAACATATTGCTCAAACGAAAAGATTATCTTTCACACTCACCATCTAAAATGAAACCTATGAAAGCTGCAATTTAAGCCAAGCTAAGCCAATGAACTAAATCGGTTGAACATTGTTAAAGTTCAGTATAGTTAATACTCTCATACATTATAAATAACAATGACAGAATATTAATACTAATTATTCATTGTATATACAGTCAAGACTTATTAATGTAGCATATAATAAAACAAGCACAAACCCCCAGTAGTTCATGACATTTATTTTCATTGCTTAAAGAAAATGTATTAAATGGGGCCACAGTGTAATTGATACAAGCATATCTGGACTATTCCACCAACCAAGAGATTGTACAAATAACCATGAGTTTTGCCACCATCTGCAAAGAATTTGATATTGTTTCCAAAAATCAAATCTTGCTAAAATAGTTTCTTCCTGTGATTGTTATGGAAAATCCAATCTCTAACAACCATGCTATTATCTATTGTCACAGAAAAACAAACAACTTTAAGTCTTCTTTGGAATTGCTTTAAAAAAGGTTGAGGTTGGACATAACCATGAGCTGAGCAATGGGTAAATTATTATGTACTGCACCTTTCTTCAAAATAATTATCACCAATCTATTTAAAAGCAAATTGATGCTAGATGTATTGTCATTGATTATTATTCACTGATTTAAAAACACACAAAGAGAAAATTGGAAGGGAAGATAAGGATGACGATTCAGAAGAATCTAAAAGCATAACTAAAGTAAAATGTCTCTCAAAATGAGGGTGATCATTGTACACAACCTGTTTTTACCTTACTCACTCAGAGGTGGACCCAAAATGTGTTCACAAACTGCAGTCAACATTAAACCTAACCCTGGAGCCGGCTGGTATGCCATGTAACAGCTGGTGCCACACTCCATGGAGCTGGGAGGTTAAAGCGAGTGTTCCCTAAACCAAAAACACAGGTCTGATGTATTGTGTTGCAATACTACCTCACTAAAATACCAACATTAGGGGACAAATAATTTTTGGTTTGGTTTCAGTAGTGTCCCTCAAACAAGAATAGTAATAATTCGGAAGCTTATAAAAGTGTACAAATTACACCAATTATATAACTAACCCACCAACTACAACCTTCTTGTAAGTTATTCAATAAAATAATGTAAGAGTCAAACACAGCTAAAGGGTCAGGGGTGTATGGGGCAGAGAGGTAGTGGATGACGGGCCCAGATGATTGCATTGAGCTGGGCGCACGTCAGGTAACCTAGTCCAGCTGTTCCACAGCAATCCATGGACCTCCAGGCCCACTACTCAAAAGGGGGGAGGGGGAGAAAATGCTACCTTTGTCTTCAACTATCACTTAACTTCAAGGGGACCACTACTAGTAAACCTGTAAGTACCAGGGAACCACAAGGGAGACTTGACTATCTGCCTGGGAATCAGCACTCGGCTTGCTTTGACGATCCCAGGCCCGCGATCTGTCTCCTCCTCCTCCCCCATCACCAAGAGGTCCACAGCCCTGCTAGGACTACTGATTGGCTGATTCACAGGCATCGATCCAATCACTGTACACGTCCACGGCCTCTGACAGATCTTAGGGGTAGCTGATTAAGGATAAAATGGTTTTATTGATCTGCAGTATATTCATTGTCATGAAACAATGAATATAAATATGAAAAGGAGAATGAAAACAGATGGGCAGTATGGGCAGCGCAGCATCATCGTCTTAATAGGCTTATAGTTTAATGAAAGTTATGGTCCATCTATCACGTGAATAGTATTTTTTTGGCAGTTTTGATTATTGAAAGTACCATGGTTTAAACCGGGGTCATTAATCTCCTAGTTTTTAGGCTTCCACATAAAAAAAGTGTTATTTCATAGGATAATATATATTACATATAGGCTAAACATGATGTTTTGACCTATTGGTGTGCAGTTTGCAGCGTTTTTTTACCTAAATAAGTCCGATACAAATCTGTGGTTATGACTTCATCACAAACACTGTTATAGTCAGGAATAATTGTTCACATTTTAAACCAAGGATACATGTGATAGGTGTCTGGAACTCCTCCAGGCAGACGGTGCAGGATATTATTCCGGTATTTCTGGTTCTTTCCCTGTGGGTGAAAGTCAGCACACGTATGTCAACAACCGCACTCAAACGCCGCCATGACATGGACCGTTCCGTTTCAAGGCTTGCTTAACGCTTCCATACATTTTAACATCGCAGGACTTCTCGTGGTTACAGAAGGGACAGGTGAACTGCGTGTCCAGGTCCCCCGTCAGCTTCTTCTTAGGAGGGGGCTTCCTTTTTGACTTGCGACGACCCATTCTACACTTCGTTTAACGCAACGATAAGCCTGTTCAGAAAGAGACACAAAATCAATAAAGTACTATGAACAAAAAACGACATTCAACTCACAATATCAGTAACACGTTAGTGATTTGATTAAAAGGAATCTATCATCGGACCGTGATCGAGCAGGTTTGGCAGCTGGTTGCTCTGAATGTCACGGAGTTAACTCAACATAAGATATCCTGATAACGTGGAGCACTTCGGCTCCCAAGCAGCCTCACATTTCCTTTTAAACATGTGTTGGAGTTGTGTGAATGTTAGTGGCTGGAAACGTGTTTAAGCGACCGTACGCTTGTTACATTATGACGATAAGTGTTTATATGGAAAGTTAACGAACCTCTTTTACCTCTACCAAAAAGCGTAAACACACGTTGCGACCAGGAGGAAGTCTCCCTCTAGATCCGGTAGGTCTCACAGGCTTCGTGATTGGTTGAAAGCATAGCAATATATATATACTAGAGACGCTGCACTAGTCTTTAGATCGTACGTCAACGTCGCCGCCATACTGGAGAGGGCACGACTGGCCTTTTAAAGGAATTGAAGTTATCAGGGGAGCTGCGGATTTTCTTGATAAAAAGCACTATTACGTCTACATTTCTCGGCCGATTTCCATTAATCGGTTTTATTCCAGGGTTTATGATCTGTATGTGGTCAAAATAAATAAATAAGTAAGGATAATCATAACGATGTATATACAATATATATATCATATTAATTAATATGAATATAAAAATCGACTCATTGAAGAGAAATGTAAATGTTTTAGAGTTATATTTATCCAGATAAAGGGCAGTTCTGCCGCTTACTTGTTTTTGTTTAGAGGCCTCCCCAATATGGCGTCGACGTTGCAGTATCGCAGCAAGGGGCGGAAGCGGGTTGAAAGCATACACGTGAGGTGGGTTGTTTCCACATGGGGGCGACATCAGCTCATCTATGATGAACTACATTGTCTTACGTAGTTGAATATTGCATTCAAATTGCGTTACATTTCGTTATATGGTACGTCGTTCAGGTAAAGTATTAAATGCATGCTTGTTTTGATTGTTGCATATAATTTAATCAGATTCGTCCGAGATATATTTGCCTACTAGCAGCATGGAGCTGTCTTATGGGAATTGTTTTGGTTCTCCCCTCAATCTTCGGTAGCTGCCATTAACTAATTGCTTTTAAAGTAAGTCATTTAGCGAACAATTGAATTTAAGAGAGTGCCAAACGTTTGGCAATGAATCCAAAATGAAGTTGGAAAACACTTGTATGCAGCTTACATAATTTTGTTTTAAAATGCTTCTTTGCCAGATTCGACAGTAACAAGAGCCCGGGCCAGCTTTAAAAGTGAGTATCATGCCTTAAACAGCAACCATTTTGATGAATGCGACTTTTAACGGTAGCTTTGCGGCCCTGTCTCGTCAGATGTCCGCGGTGTGGACCTTGAAGGCCCTGGGTCTCGGGGCCTTGGCCCTGACTCTGAGTGTGGAGGTGTGGGCCTGGTTCTTCAGGAGATTCGGGTCTAAAGGATTCCTGAAAGAAGTCATATTCTTCCCCACCGAACTCGCATGTGTTGAGCATGTGTTCGAACCAACTTTGTAAGTATTCGCATTTCGAGATCCTTGACATTGATCAACGCAATAATTGTCCACGTCCTTGGCGCGGCAACATATTTGAACCGGAAACAAGTGACACCTTCACAAGTCGGCATGGACAATCATTCAGTCTTGCTCATTTCACACTTCTAACATTCGCCCACTCATACACACATTCACACAACGTCAGCGGGGTCAACCAAGGTTGGTTTCCTTGCTCAGGGACACCTTGACACTCAGATACGGGGGAGCTGAGGATCGACCTACAACCTTCCGGTTGCCAGTCAACCCTGCTCTCCCGCATGAGCAGCTGCCCCGAAGATGGCTATTTATTTCATAGACTACATTTATTATTTTCATAGGCTTAATAGGAAATCCGTAGGAGCCGTATTGTGTTCGTTATTATTTGAGGACCCAGTACTAAGGGCGAGCCAACCTGTTGTTATTGTTCGTTTTATTATTCTGCCCAAAACACCTACACATTCAAAATCACTGTCGTTTTAGAGTGGCGAAGTCACGCCCCTTCCGGTAGAGCCCATGGGACCTATGAGATCGAAAAATATGAATGGGTTTCAATGGAGAGATAGTAATTATTTTCTGGTCCTAGTCTTTATATGCCCTGGATTACACATATGTTGTTTGTGGATTTAAATGATAATTTTTAATGTCAAGAGACCGTTTATTGTGCAATTGTTCAGTTAAAGGCTGTAGAGAAAACACAATGAGAAAGACTATGTCTCGTATGTGCCGTCACGCTCCCTGCGACTGGCGTGGACAAGACCGACAATCTCCCCATAGGCATAACTGAAGCTCTCCACATACCCTGACTTATAATGGTTTTCACCTCTTTCGATGCTTTTATCCAACCGCTGAAAAAAGCTAACATTATCAAACTTCTTCACGAAAATGTTTAGTTTTCTTTGCATGAAAAATTATCATTTAAATCCACAAACAACATATGTGTAATCCGGGGCATATAAAGACCAGAAAATAATTACTTTCTCTCCATTGAAACCCATTCATATTTTTCGACCTCATAGGTCCCATGGGCTCTACCGGAAGGGGCATGACTTTGCCACTCTTTTATGAAGCTTCCACAGTTGTAGAGGGTAACTAAAGATGGCTACAGAAAAAAAATGTACACTCATTGGGCTAATGGTTGCAATATAGCAAACTTTGAACAAGCATATTTCCTGATAGCGTCAGGAAACATTGCCCATTTATTTGTCTCCTTTTAGTGAAGAACTTTGCCTTCACGATCTAACTTCCATCCAGATAGATTTTCCGCCATTTTATACTTTATCCAAAACACTAAAAACCATGAGTATCCTGGGATCCATGTTTAATTAGATCAAATTCTAATTGCAGATATCGTCTATGGACCAATATCTCCCATCTAACAAGAAGGGACATCTGTGCACAAAAATGAAAGCCCCAAGGTGCCAACAACTACGAAAAAGTGTTTAAATAGTACGTGGACTTAAATGCTGATATTGACATCAAGGTGGACTTTAATGATCCAATACCAGTCAAAAACTCAAGTTCTGAACAAGTAAACGTCCACAAATTTTCAATCTGGGCATGGCATTGAAATGGGTGTGGCATGAGACCAAATTGACCTGAGTCCCTAGAGGGTATGTGGTATAGAAACGGGATTAGCAGTGGTTTGCAGGACCAACTACAGGACTTTTGCGGTTGAAGGTTGTAACTGGTCAAGTAAGAAGTCTTCTGTCAAAATAGCATGGTCGCCAGAGGCCCAAAGTGGTCTGATCAAATTGAAGGCGCCAAAAAGTGGTGTTATGGCAGGGGGGGCGCTATTGCAGTCGACTGAAAATGCAAACCTATTTCCAGACCCCTTTACCCTATGGTCATGAAACTTTGTCAACATTTCTCTCTCCTCCCAATGACCAAATGTTTCTAAGCAACCTTTCACCTGCAACAACAGGGCAGCCGGAAGGCCAAACTAGCCCACTCACCTTTTGGTGCCTAGACGCGGGGTTACCTTAGGGCAATCAACACCAAAGTTGGTGTACTTAAAGAAACATCAAGATTAACCAGGCTCAAGTTCATCCAAACAGGAACATAGGGGGGAGCTACAGCAATCGATTTTAAATTTTTGAAAAAGCATAACTCCTCACCAGTTTGACACATGACCATGACAGTTTGTATGTGCATCAAAAGACGCAAGCAGAGCCTATGCCAACGTTACCAACCATATAAAAATCTAAAAGGTTGTACTGTGTTGGGCTTGGTCCAAATAAATGCTGCTTTCAGCTTAAATTCTATTTATTATTTTTTCATTTACTACTATTACATTGACAGTTGTATAAATTGGCAGGCTTGTAGAAATTGTAAAATAAGTAAGGAATGCAAAAGATGAGCCAGATTCGGCCATAGGTGGCACTAGTATAATAAGCATTTGAATTTCAAAACTTCAACAGGCTGCCATTTCCAATAGGAAAGTTCAATCTGCAGGTCAAAACGACATAGGCTTGGATGTCTAACTGTACGTTCACATCAAAAGCTAAGATGCAAAATCGCCAAATAGCTCAAAACGCATCGCTGTCAAAAATATTAACAGCTCATATCGTTCTTGCGCGTATCGTATGTTTACTGGGACCCACGCCGGTGAGAGTTATCTACATTCCGATTGGCTGGCGCTCATTTACAGCCGAAACGCTACTAGCTCATTTGCATAAAGTTGAGCTGTTTTCAACTCTCAATTACAGCTTTACAGCTTTAAAGCTGTCGCTTAAGCGTTTTATCGCTCAAAACGCTTTATAGCTTTTGGTCTGAACGTACAGTAAGATGGCCAAAAGAGGAGGAAGAAGAGGTTTACGCAACCAATTTCAACGGTGGATGCATTCGTTTGAAGTTCGGCTATCTAAACCGCGGCCTCGCTCCATTATTGGCAGTCCTGGCTGGGCCATAAGGGGTACCTACATAACTACATCTAAAGTCTGTTTTGTCGCTGGATTTTGCCACTGTTCATTTAGAAACATGGTTGGTGAAGATTTTAAGATATTTACTTCCAGTAAACCTGTTTATGAGGCATACAAATGACATTTTACAAAAAAACCTACCAAGCTCACCTTTTCCTCCATGTATGGAAGACTGAGGCTTCTCCAAATATAGACCCATCTGCCCGTGGAGATTTACATGGTGCAGTGGTAGAGCCAGCATAGGGAACTTGATCCTTGGTTTGCCGTTTCGAGTCTGACCTAAACCAAACATATTGTGACTCATTGCAACTTATCAAAGCTTATCTAATTTGAACTATGGATAAGGCCATGCTCATTATATGTAGGACCCCGTTATCTTTGCTTGCAACTACATTTTATTTTGTATTTATTGATTTAATACTGACTTGAATGGCATTCCCTAGTTTTTTTCTAAGTAAAGGGTGTACACAGGGTTTATTAAGCCTGACGGGGTATAGAAACGGGATTAGCAGTGGTTTGTTTTTCAATTGATTAGTAATTATGGAATCAAGAAGGCGTATAATATAATAAGGCAACTTATTGTAAAAACCTTCTCTTTCCTGCTCCTCTCAAGCCAGTGTCTCTGTCCGTTACCACATGGCTTAGAGACGTCTTTGGCCCGCCTTCTCCACCACGTCCTCTCGGCCAAATCCACCCTGGACATCTGTGTGTTTGCCTTCTCCAACATGGACCTCAGCAGAGCGGTCCTGGCCCTCCACTCCAGGGGCCTGGTCATCCGGATCCTCACAGACAAGGACTACAGCGGCATCAGAGGCTCCCAGATCGGGCCCCTGCGCAGAGCAGGTACGGGTCGCCAACATCCCGATAAACGCTAGCCAAACTGAAAGGGACAGCAGCACCAACAATTGTATCACTAATCAGGCTGGGGAGGTTGCTGTTTCAGATGGGCTTGAATACAATTTAAGTCAAATTTCGAATAGTCAATCTGTCACTAAGTGACCTCAGCCAGCCTGGCTTCAGATGGCCACGATGGTGGTCTAGACACCGGGACATTCAAGTGGCAGGGACAGTCAAACAACAATGTTCCGTTGTGAAACTTGCGCGTGAATGAATCAAGAAATGGCCTTTGCTGTAGAATTATAAAGAGCGTCACAACCAGGATGATGACTCAGGCCGCACTGATTTAATTACCGCAGGCTTGAAGCATCTTGATCGGTTTCAATGTCTTTGTCTGATGTGCCACTATTCTCTCTTTTTGTGAATGTCCACACACACACACACACGCACGCACGCACGCACGCACACACACACACACACACACACACACCTATTTCTTGCCTTCCTTCCTTGTTCCTTCCATCCTTCCTTCCTCCTGCTTCACTGCGTTTAAGTTAATTACAGCTCAATAGTGCTTCTTATAATCTGGCATCAAGAAAGCCAATTACATTAAGTGAAGTAGGCAAGGACCGATTCCAGTTTTTGGAACTGACTGGATACCATACTCATACAAAATCAACTGTATACAGTATGAACCCAGTGACCACTTTATATGCTTCATGCTTGAGCTGCTATTTTTTTAATAAATAATAGCAAATGCCACCACAAGTTATCACAGTCCAAGATGTTAAATGCTTTACCTGACAAGCAGCCAAAAAACAGAAACTATTCCTTTAATATCCATGAAGTTTAATTGAAATGCAACATTTAGCGGTAAACTCTTGCTTGTTTATACTTGATAAATTACCTAAATAATTAATCGATTTTCTAAATTAGATTGTATCCATCTTCTGTTGATTGACTCATCGTTGTAGCTCTACTCTACAGATAAATGCTTAATAAGTCTTTTGTAGGGGCTTATTTGGTCAAGAAAGTAACTGAAACCGCCTCCAGTCAGACTGAGAGACTGGATGGCAGGTCCATTGAATGTAAAGGTGGAATGGGATGTCCCACCAGGGCTCCTCTGAAAATGCTGCGTTGCATCACCATATGACCGCTCACCGTTAAGTTTTCCACAAGGAGTGTCAGAAAACACTTCTTTGTACATTGAAAACAATCAATGTATAAAGAATGATGTCATTCATGAGCATTCGCCATCGAGGATTGAAGTCTGAAATTATTATTTCAGTTTGGACGGAGCCGGCAGACGGACCTTCCATTGATTTATTATGGCAGCGTTTCCCCGCTGAATGAGAAAGTTGATGAAACTCTCATTAGACTTAGCGCTGAAGGCCCCCACAGAGCAGCAGGGGGATTGTTGTTATGGCCATGGCGTGTTCATTTTGCTAATCAAAAGACGCCAGAGACTTGCATCCCATGCCTTTGATCCAGATGATTCCCTAAATTACTGATGACTGGGGAGTGGCTCTGCATGCAAACTCTCCCTATTTGCTTTTGTCTCTTCCTCCCACTGGCTGGACTTCAAGTGAATATTCCGAACATGAAATTTGAGTTGACAAGATAAACTCGGTTGGTAGAAGTTTGAGGGGTGACATAGTTTACACAACGTAACATCGACAGTACATAACAACTCGTCACAAACTATGAAAGTGAACCACCAGACACTTTGGACCATGAAACGGTTCTACGGTTGACAGCTGTGTGCTCCCCTCCTCGCCCCGCCACCAGGTATCCGCGTGCTCTATGTCTCTGGCACCGTGCACATGCACCACAAGTTTGCGCTGGTGGACGGGCGGCGGCTGGTGACGGGCTCCCTCAACTGGACGCTGCAGGCGGTGCAGCATAACAAGGAGAACGTCATGGTGACGGAGGAGCCCCGCCTAGTCACGCCCTTCGTCCGGGAGTTCCAGGACATGTGGGACGCCAATGACCCGGAGAGCTGCGGCCGAGCCGGCCCCCCGCCGCAGCAAGGCGCCGGGCGGCAAGGCACTTGGCCAAATGGAGGGGTTGCGAGTTAAATTCTCTGCCTGCTCCTCCTACCCCTTGATTCTTGTTTTTTTCTGGTTAGTTGGGTTGAAACAATTATTCATTTGTGTCAAATGAAAGAGTTAGTGGAGCTAAGGAACACGTTGTTGGTTTCGTACAAGTAAGGCTTAGCACATTGGGCAGCGTCTTATTTTATGAGAGGATGCAAACACAAGACCACATCTCTGGCCATTTCAATGGTCTGTTTAATGATGACTGAAGCTGTATACAGAGTGGCATCACCTGAAACTAGTTGGTTTTGTTCATGTCCATTACGTTTGATACAAGATGTGGTTACTAATGTGACTCTATTGTGTGACTACATTTTTTTCAGCTAGTGATTTTGTGTTATTTTTTACTTTATTCTGCTCTGGCCTTATACACTTATAACATGAATCATTCATGACTCATTCATTGTCTGTAACTAACACACACATACACACACGCACGCACACAGTTTTCCGTTCAGATTTAGCATTTGCATATTTTAAATTTGACTTTTACTAATTAATGAGCGGAGTGAGCAGTCGGCAGCTTGTAATATGCTCAGAGTTTAAGTGTATTCCTTTCCTTTCTGCTTTTGAGTTTAATTTGTCAGGATTATTTCCAATCGTTTTACTTTCCAATCTGATGTTCACTGGGTTTCGATTGTCAGTATTGGTAAAGTGTTTTTGTGTGTGAAACCTAGTATCCACGTCTCATCATTATTTCTAAATAACTGAATTCGGAATAGTGTGGCTACTGTAATGAGTAGGCTAATATTTATATATGCTGCACTGTGTATATTCATGAGTAATCCGTCTATGTTACATTGCAAAACAAAACAAGACTGTCGTGCTCTTGTCCGTACTAGCCCGGTGCATGAACGCATTATGCAGGACAGAAGTGGCATATTATATTAACCAATTACGAAATCTCCGAATTTAACAAGTCTAGTCAGGGTTTATCGTTCCACTATGTAGCAACTGAGTGGTGCGTCGCGACTGAAATGCGCACTGGACACGCTGCTGCCTGGCGAAGCCTCGCATCCTTACTGAGGTTCACACGTGGAAAATGACCAAAATGACGCATGCGTTCTCGATAAAGCATCGCATTTGATCTTAAAACAAACGCACCGACTTCATGGTTGTAGGCATTTCTGGAGATCCGGGAATAAGCGCAAGGTAGGAGGAGCAGCAGCAACCCTTGGGCGTCGCGCAAGGCTCAGTGACTGGAGGAGCGCCTCGAGACAGGTACCAACGTGGGAAACACAAAGGGAATTCAAGGTAAAAATGTGCTTTGCCTTCCAACGATGGTTGATGGTGTTCACTTAGCATGCTGTCGTTTTACCGCTTTATGTGTGGGCAAACCCGCCCAGTCTTGGTAGTTTAAAATAGTTCGTGCGAATTTCTAAAACATTTACTTCAAGTCCAGCAGGCTGAATGGTAGTTGATATACTCGAACGTCAAGATGTCAGGCGAAGTGCCGCACACGTTTTGTGTACACATGTTTGGTGTGTATTGCAGTCTTTCTCAACAGCTGTTGGTAAAACGTAATCATTATAACCGAACTGCGGTGTTTACATAGGTTTGTTTGTCATCTGTGGGTGTGTGTTGAGTTTGAGACGAACTCTGGCTGTCTGCGCATATAGGAGTTCTATGGATGCATTTTGCTGAGCGTCCAGCATGCGGGCCAGGATATGTATATGGCTCTGGGAGGTATATTGCTGAGCTTGCCTCAAGGAGCCCTCTCCTCTGCAGGCCCGGCACAAGATGGACTCCGCTCAGCATCTGTGCCTAGAAGTTGAAGAGGAGAGAAAGAGCAGAGGATGAGATGTGTGTGTGTGTGTGTGTGTGTGTGTGTGTGTGTGTGTGTGTGTGTGTGTGTGTGTGTTCTTTATCTAAAATATGAAGATTTTTTTTTCATTTCAATTGGCTTCATTTGTTGTTGTTTTTACATTAAAAGCCAACCTCTAAATTAGGCTCTAAAATGTAAAGGAACCGCTCATTTCCTCCACGGTTTTGGGAGGGCGGAATCCACACTCCAACCACTTGCAAGATTGATTACAACATGGGGGCCCGGGCCAGACTCC
>NC_136935.1:31223361-31240861 GCF_949987615.1 Pollachius pollachius
TTCTAACATGACTGTTACATTCACAATCCCAAGAACCGAACAGCACAGCTATGCAGTTTGCTTCTACTCATTGTCTATCCATTCAGTCATGAAAGCAATTTTCCTTGGAAGCACTTGTACTAGGTGAGGGAAATTGTAGATTAACTTGTTGCACTGCCCTCATGTGGGCATATTGCAGTACTGCATCTGTGTACCTATTCTTCCAATACCAAGTGGCCTATATTTAATGCTGTAAAAGTGCCTCTGTTTTATTTTTTTAATTTTCAATCTCCATTCACAAATGGCCTTGTTACTGCATTTGCCCTTAACTGTTCATTTATGTGCCTGGAGAGAATGTCTTTGAAATGTATTTTCGGTGTCAAGTCCTTGTTAGCGGTTCTGTTATACACTTTGTTAGCCCAAAATTAATAAATAATAGATCCATTCTCAAAATGCTTTGTCGTTCAGTAATTAGGGGTCCTACAAAAAACGTAGGAACTATATTGTATTTGTTGGTTTTTTCCTGAAAAATTCAGCCACATCTGAAACTACAAGCTCAAAAATGCTAATTCTTGCTGGCTTGTAGAACTCGTATGAGTAAGGGATGCAGGCCTGAAAGTTTTTAATATGCCGTCATTACAACTAGAAATGTGCAATATACATGAAACTTGGTACCCATGCACCATTCGTCATGGAAAACTTTATTTGCAACCCATATAACCATTTGGAGCCGGAGGTGGTCAAAGCTGCACACATGCTGCAAACTTGGCACACATGTACCAGGTGACTCAGCAATAAGTCCAAAGATGGCAGAGATATACAAGGGAAATTAAATTTAAAAGTGAAATATATGCATATGTAAACCGCTTTACAACAAATTTAAACAGATATAACATTGTGTTGAAAACATGTAGGCTTAGCTGTTGAAGATGGCTACTACGAGGGAGTCCATAAACCCATGCCAAATTTGAAAACTGATCTGGATAAAAATGTTGATATCCTTACTTCCAGTTAACCATTTTTTAATATGCATAACAATGCCATTTAACTTAACTACCAAGCTCACCATACATCCATGTATTGAAAACTGCTCCTTCTCAAAATCAATCTCTAATCTGCCCTTGGCGGATTAGATATGTGTCCATGTAGTCTAGTGATACTGAGTCCGCATAAATATGCATTTATGTTATCTCCAGCATTTTAATGTGTATTGAAATATTGCTTAGTCATAAAAATATAGACCTGTGAATCAATGGCACATTCAGTTTTGATGAGTGCTGTTCATTGAGGTGAACTTTTATTCAACCATCTTTTATGGTTTTACCTTGTTTTTTTGTGACGTATGTGAGGGTTTGTGAGGGTGTGTGTGTGTGTGAGAGCGAGAGAGAGAGAAAGAGAGAGAGAGAGAGAGAGAGAGTTTATATACCTGTCAGAAATGAGGGGAGAGATCCATTTGATCAAGGAGATTCATAAGTGAGCATCGGGACGGATAGAACAATTTCACAAGATGTAACAGATTTCTTCATCACGAAAATGTTATGTGTTCCATTCATAATTCCTGGTCTTGTAACTGAGATACCCTACCAGAACAACAACTCTCTTTCAACTCATGTATGAGTTATCATATCATCCTTTTTTTTTCTTTTTCTTTTTAGTTTAAATCAAATTAATTATTTTTTTCAGGCCTGCATTAATTAATTTGAAGTTTAATTTCAATGATCCATCATCATTTGGTTGTTTCAAATACACCACGATCATGACTCTGTACCCAGAGTAAAGAAGGTCAGAACATTCATTAATATCCTTAAACAACATTTAATATCAACGTGTAAAATCCTACTGAGAGGTCCTGGCTTGATTTACTTAAGTAGTAATGGTACACTTTCTCCAGGTTTTTGATAGACACTTTATATCATATGTTACTTTATTTAATTCATTCATTTAAGTTTATAAACATTCATATCAAACCAAACCATTGCATCAAGTGCTTGCAATTAACCAATATCCTTAAAGGGCTCGAACAATGTGAAAGTTATGAGCATTGTTTTATATTGTCTAAAGTGTCTGACATGACTTTGGTTAAGTGTTGAGTTGCTTGCTTTAAGCATTACATCCCTCCAAAACAGAATGCTACAACCTTCTATGGGCCAATCACTTTGGTTATTTTGTGAATAAAAACAACACAGGGTCATGTCTAAAAACCAAAGGTGCTAATACCAGAACATGTAATCAGGCTTTATTCTAAGCCTCCTTTTTATTTCTTACAGTTGGACAATTGATCTACCAGCCAAGATGTACTGCTCTTTTTTCTTGAAAACCATGATGTTCGTCTTTAATGCCATCATCTTCGTAAGTGGAAATCCTTTCATTATCGTGGCCCCAGAGGTGTCGCCTCCATTTCCTGTCTCTCTCTCAGTCTCTCCTCCTCTATCAGTCTGAGCTGCTTTGTGCTTTGAGGGCTTCTCTATAAATGTCAGTCTGCAATACTTGTATACCAATTGAGCCAATGTTTATAACACAGATACTAGACTAGAGAAGACCCAATCAAACTTTATATTTGGTGACATGGAGATATCCATTTGTTGGTATAGATCTACACATCATTAGTCATTAAAGTGTCCATGCATTCAAGTTAAAACACATGTAGCCTAATGCAATTATTAGAATTTGTAGCTACTGATCACTTCATTGTTTCAAGGCCTTTGCTCCTGGCTGGCCGCACCCTTTTCCCTTTTCCTACCGCTGGTAGTCCCCTAACTTTGTTCAACCATGCTCTAACATGTTCTACCATACTTTGTCCAACTCTTCACCCCGCCCCTTATCTAGCTTCTAATATTTTTTTTTGTTTTCAATAATATTTGATTGCATTTTTTTTAACCAAGACCTCAAAAGGTTTACTATATCCTTTATAGGGTTTAGTATAACCCCTCTCCTTTATTCTCATTCTTCCTCACTCTCCCTATAATCCATCCTCAACCAGCTGGCAGGTGTAGCCATGCTGACCATGGGCATCTGGCTGATCACAGACGACGGCTCTCTGATGGAGCTGATGGGGAACATCGACCATGTCCCCGGTGGCCTGGCCCAGCTGGCCCACGTCAGCTACCTGCTGATCTTCCTGGGCTGCTGTGGCGCCGTCAGGGAGAACCACTGCATGCTGATGACCGTTAGCACAGCGGGTCTGCTCCATAAGGGAACACAGGGGTGTAGAGGAGAGGAAGTGGAGTCTCCTCGGGAGGAATGGTGGTCATGATTTCTTCCACACCACTCTGCCCAGAGCAGTCAGGGTGAGGTGTCCTGCTCAGGGACACCCCGACACTCAGCCAGGAGGAGCCGGGGATTAAACCAGCAACCCTCCGGTTACCAGCCAACCCGCTCTACCTCCTGAGCAACTGCCGACCGACCGGGGTATATAGCTTTCTCTGAGGGAAAGCGTTAGCGTTTGAGTTACGGGCATGAAGGTCCTGGCTTTGATCCCCATACAGCAGAAGCCTAGCAGCAGGCCATCCCAAACCAACCCCACCTGCTCTTTATTACTTGTATTTGAAGCAGACTCATTACCGGTATCTTCCACATGTCAGCTAATTTATGTCTAGGGTTTATGGCTAACGTTAAGTAGGGTCACATGTTTTTAGGAAAATGACCAATATGTCAAAGGTCAAAATACCCTTTGTTAATTATTATATATTATTATATATTATATTCTAAAAAAACATAATCCAGGGTATAGACTTATTCCATAGGTTTTTTTCATACTCTGTGTCACATGATTTCTGTCCATCCAGTTCTTCATCCTGTTGTGGATCATCTTCGTGGCTGAAATTGCAGCGGCTGTGCTTGCGTTCGTGTTCAAGGCGGAGGTATGAGGCTGTGTTTTAGTTTCCCTCCGTGTGAATCACATTTGTTTACAAAAGGGGATTCAACATAAAAGGAACATTCCTTGTAGACCTCGATATTTTAGGTTTATAGATGGTGGATAACCTTACTTGACTATTTGCTATCTGTGTATGTTTGATAACATGATGTCCATTTTTTCTATGGCTGTCACAGGCTGCTGACATTTTTAAAGATCTGGATGACACAATTGTTGAAAACTTTGAAAAAGGTCCTGCAGGTACCCTGACCCCTGTCTGGTATACCACCATGCACAATGTAAGTTCTTCCTTTAACTACATCACCATGGCTGCGTGCATTACGTGTCGATACAACACAATAAACACCCTACAAACATTCTGAACTGATGAGTTTTCATCTTGTCAACTGGAGAACCAACCACCCACCATCATAGACAGAAAAACCATCACATACCTAGTTGTAAAAGTCACTTGAAACAGAAAATGAATCAGTCTTTTATTATTCCTGTCACCGAGAGACAATGGTATCAAAAGTACTCAGTTGTAAAAGTCGCTTGACTAAGAATATATTTCTATTCTATATTCCTTTTAGAGTCCAGAGACTATGGTATTGCAAGTTGTTTGCTGCTGGCAATAAAATTGGAGGAATCAACTCACTCACTCCGTCTCCCAAACTGTATTTATTGTATTTATATGCCAGATTTAGTGCACCTCTAGCCTCTAGAGTGATTTGAATTTTCTCATTAACAACCAAGTGGAAACATTTTTGAAAAGCCCAGGATAACCACTATGGAATGTGTCTTTTTATGTTTGTTTTAGTTACAATGCTGTGGACACGATAATTACACTAACTTCTGCGACGTGACCAAATACCATCCCCCATGCTGCAACTCTACCCAGGTGGTGGAGCCCGCCGGGTGTACCGCAGCTATAGCCCAGCGATCGGTAGGACACCTGTTTGGTTTGTGAAACACAATGGTCATGACAAGATTATCAGCTGTTAAAGGACAACGCTGCGATCATCGGAGGAGTGGTGGCGGGGATTCATTGAGGTATGGAAAACATTCCCATATGCTCAATAAAGCTGCTGTAGGTTAGATTAATTGTAAAGAGAGAGCAAAAAAGACTTTGAAACTTAACAACCCAACAAAAACGTCCCCTAACTCTCTACTCTCTCCCTCCCTACGTTTGTGAACCATTGAGAAGTGTTGCAATCACTCACCTGGGTATAGGCAAGATGGATCTCATGAACTCAACTAAAACAATATGGTTGATATTCCCCCAAAGCATTTCACTCACTTCTAGCTAATGAATGGCTATGGCATTTCGAACTCTAATTACACTGACATTATAGTGCTTGAATCTTACCTACAGCACCTTTTATTATTTTATCTTTACTACCTACGATGATCAGTTTTGGGAAGGATACTTCCAAAATGTTTCAAGTTACAGAATACAGAATACATGCCCAAAAATGTTACATGTAACATATTCCGTTCCATCACTCAATCTGAGAATTGTAATTGTTCTGAATACTTGGATTACTTCCACATTGAATTGCATTTTATAAGTGTAGGAATGCGGCATCATATTCTGCTTACTAAACAGGCCTATTCTGGTGTGTTCTTCTGTTCAAACTGGCTGAATGTGTTATGCCCAAGTCTCCCTGAAAGTGCACTATATTATATCATTTGCTGTAGAGGAACAAAGACATTAAGGGTATGTTTATGTGAAAGATATTTGCTATTACATTTTTAAAAAAAAAAGATCACTAAGCTAAGTGCATAGGTGTTGAGAGAGAGAGAGAGAGAGAGAGAGAGAGAGAGAGAGAGAGAGAGAGAGAGAGAGAGAGAGAGAGAGAGAGAGAGAGAGAGAAAAAAAAAGGCAGTTGTGGACCGGTCGAACTCCTTCTCCCTCATCCTGGTGCTGAATGTGTTAAATGCATCGGCATTTTTATGTGTGTTTTCCAGCATACGTTTTATGAGGGTGTCTTTCAAAATTTCCAATAGACATATCGTCTCCTTTTGACTCCATGTTGAGCTACGACTCATTTTCACCCGACGGTCTGACTGTGCTGCTAGTCTTGGGAGTTACCGCTAATCAAACAATAATTCCCATAATGCGCGCGGCTGAGCGGGTGCCTGTTACGCCCAAAGAGGCGTATGCTTTTTAGAACTGGATGGGACCGAGGTGCGTTCGCTTTCACATCTCAAGCGACCCGTACATGGGTTCGTTTGGAAGCGAACCGAGACAAGCTCTTTAGGGAGGTCTCGGCCGGCTGATTTGGTTCGCATCAAAGTGAGGTGGTTGCATTCACACCAACGCAAATATACCGAACCACGGGACCAAACTCGTTTAGTGCGCACTAAATGCTGTTGGTGTGAAAGCACGAATGAACTCGTGAAACAGAAGTATCGTCATGTAATCCATTGATTTCAACAATGTAACTGTATTCTAAATTCCAACAATTTAAATTGTAACTGTATACAGTTATGCCTACTTAAAATTTGTATTCTGAATACGTAATGCCAGTACATGTATTCCGTTACTCCCCAACACTGACGATGATTATAAGAAATTAGGAATGTACATTAAACAATATATGTTTGTATATAGGCTATATATACACATTTATACATTTTTATTATATTTTGTTGATTCATTATTTTTATTTATTTACCTACAGGTTGCAGTCATGGTGGTGTCACTGGTCCTGTACAAAGATATACCACCGAAATAACGTGTGTGTGTGTGTGTGTGTGTGTGTGTGTGTGTGTGTGTGTGTGTGTGTGTGTGTGTGTGTGTGTGTGTGTGTGTGTGTGTGTGTGTGTGTGCGTGTGTGTGTGTGTGTCGTTTTGTGGCAGATAATCTAAAAATAAGATATTGTGTATCATACATGATTTATTGTATCGGTTCTGTATCTTTATAATGACAATAATGAATCAAGTGATGATGTTGTTATGTTTCATGAGTAATTCAAAAAAGTTATATCACACAAATAAGCTTGCCACCTGCCAATCAAATTTAAAAAGCAACAATGCGAAGACTTCTGGTGGTCATCCATAGCTGGTCATCTAGGTCTATTGCTGTCTACAGTCTATAGCAGGTCATCTGTAGCGGGTATTCTATAGCTGGTCATTTATAGCTAAGTCTACAGCTGTATTTATAGTGAGGTCTATAGCTGGTCATCTATAGCTGGTAATCTATAGCTAGGTCAATAGTTAGGACTATAGCTGGTCATCTATAGCGGGTCATCTATTACTGTTAATTTAGTAAGGGATAATCACCTCAAGGCAGGGCAATAAACAGTTTGATATGCCCGGCTCGTGGACGGTAACCTTCCACGAGCTGGGCATATCAAACTGTTTATTGCCCTGCCTTGAGGTGATTATCCCGTTTATTCTACTTCTTGCTTGCCAAGATTATAAAACAATTTAAATACTTTAATAATTATACTCTTATTCGTATTGTAAGCTTATTAAATGTATACTCTGTTTGAGTTCATATCCCTCAAAAAATAGTCCCCTTTAATTACGATCGATCAAACATGTTTTGGACACCTCGAAGGGCATTATCCCACTTCATTTATATTTTCATGGGTTTTACAGTCCAACTATAAAGTTGTTCAAAATCCATAACTTTGTAACGCCTGAGGGTTAGACTAATACCTGGAAACATCATTACCCTCCCGTAAGGTTTTTATACAACGGAAACGTTGTTCACTCCTCCAGTATATAGGAGGGACCTTAGATCGGCTACGACTTGGCAACGGGAGGCATTCTAGTCCGCTCAGCAATGAGCCAAAGAGCTAACGTTATGGATTGTACATATTTATAATTATATATATACCACAGATACTAGGGTCTATAGCACATAACCGCTTTGTCTGATCACAGTATAATGCATTTTTCACAACTTACCAGCTCTCGTTTTGAAGGCTGAACAGACAATCTGACTGGAACTTCTTGGCAGGTGTCCGTATATCAGTGGTTAATGCACACCCTGCAGCCAATCAGAATCGAGTATTCCCCCAGACCATGGTATACATTGTGGTGATGTTCTTTTTTTAATCAATAACACATGATGTATATTTGATGAGAAATTTGATGTAGGAATGACAATATTAAGTTGAAATGCATTATTATTATATTATTATATCATTAAAGGTGATCTGTAAAACTCTGTTATTCAGGACCCTTTTTTCAAACAAGTAGCCCTTCCTATTACCCCTGAAGAGGCTTTCAGGTTCATAAAGATTGGTGACCCCTTATCAATAGCTTATAATCTATAGCTGTCATAGCTGTCATCCATAGCATATAGCTGGTAATTTATAGCTAGGTCTTTAGCTGATCATCTATAGCTGGTCACAGCTGGTCAGGTCACCTATAGCTGGTCATCTAAAGCTGGTCATCTAGGTATCTGGTCGCCTATAGCTGGTCACCTATAGCTGGGTATATAGCTGGTCAACTATAGCCAGATCTCAGCGATAGCGAGCTGAGATTTTCACCATAGCTAGATCAAAGTGTGATTATTTTCTTCTTTCCCTTTAAACCATAGTGATAGCTAGGGTTTTTGAACATTTCAAAAGCCATACAAAATTAAAAATATATTATATAGCCTACTTCAATCAACATTGTTAAATGCATGAGAAAGTCTGTCAGAATAGTGACCACAGTAAAAACAACACAGCAGTATTCTCTGAAGGTCAGGTGAAGTTTTTGTTATTTTTTCCCCATGTCTAACAAGAACGCTTCGTGTGTGTGTGTGTGTGTGTGTGTGTGTGTGTGTGTGTGTGTGTGTGTGTGTGTGTGTGTGTGTGTGTGTGTAATCGTTGAATATAATAATAAATATAGAACATTCGGGAATCATTTGTTAAACAACAGGCACCATCTGATTCACCGTCCTCGGAAGGTGAAAATATACGTTTGGTTAATGGCGCTATCTTGTGGGCTAAACCGATATCTGCGGATAGACATGGCTACCGTAAATCAAGAGCAATGTTTCCCATTCTTTTTTGTCTTTATACTGCCATTCAGAACGTCTGAAGTCCCCCTTCATTGACACCTAACCAGAAATGTTGTCTTTTTAACTAATAATAAACTATTATCTTTAGCATAACAATTATTATTGTAGGGGCCTTAAATCCCCAAATGAGCAGCAACATTATATTAGACAATTTAAACAAATCTCAATCTAATTCCACTATAATGATATAATATATATATCAGAGCAGTACAGTTTTATTGATTGTCTCAGCAAATACAATGTAGGAAAATGGTTGACCACTCAGCTTTCCTAAACATTAGTGACCCCCCCCCCCCCCCCCCCCAACCGGCCACAGGTCATTAACCTCATCCCTGTCTCGCGGCTCCTTACCTGGGCTCGTAACGCTCAGCCGTGACCCTGGGAACACAACCACGGAGGGCTCCTCCATGGTTGGAGTGTTCCCGCGGGGAGGCCTGTCTGAAGAGGTTGTGTCACCTGGCCTCACATGCAGGCGGCTGGGTGACGGCCCGCTCGCTGCCTGTGATCCGGTCGCCGTCTAGAGAGCAGCCAGCAGCCTTATGGGTGTTGTGATGGGGTGTCAATAGAGGAGAGGGTGGCCAGCAAGGTGGATCTGATGGACGGGAGTGTTGCTTCTGACACCCACAACATAAACTCATGAATACCTTTTAAGTGCTTGAGCGTAGGAGGTGACGATAAGCAGGTTTTATTGTTGTATTGGGACTCCAACGTCGGAACTGAAAGAGACGACTAAACTCAGGCAGCTGGATGAATTAATGTTTGAACAAATGGTAAACATGGAAAACTATCTCCACTATATCCCTTTAGATATTGTCCTTTTATAGCTATTGCCTGCTGTGTAATTGTAATTGTAATTGTAATTGTGTGTATTCAAATACATACTTTTCCAGGAACTGTAGTACGACATATTTTTGTTGATGACATAAGATCTATCTGATGTATGTAACAAAAACACTACTACAGTTATCACTATTGATATAACCAAAGGTTCTGATACCTGTTAACAACTTACTTACTTAATTACAAACTATTTGATATAAGATTTCCTTTCTTTATCCTTTATCCATAGCCTCTTGAAAGCAGGGTATGGGGATGAAGGCGACTGTGATGACAGATGAGGTCCCTCCTCTGAGATGCTTTTTATTGCTCTATTCCAACACTCCAAAACGTTAGCCCCTTTTGTGTCAATCATCCTGGATGTGGATGTTGTAGTCTAGGTGTGACATCAGCTCATGTGTGGGAATTCTAACACCTTTTGAGCTTTTAAAATGCAGGTGAGAGCTGTCTCCAGACTGTATAAGACCATCCCATCAGCCACACTGGTACACCGTCGCCTGCAAGGTTACCACTGGATAATCAGTATCACTTTTTTGTGCATTTTGCAAACCGATTTTCTACCACGTGCCGCGACCATGGCTGTATTCCCCTGCTATGTCTTGCTGTTGCTGTCAGCGTGGGCCCCATCAGCCTCTGCTTCACCTCACCATATGATGGACAGCCCCCCGACCACCACCCTGGAGTCCTCGGGCAGCGGTCCCCCTGAACCCCCCGGCCCCATGCTCCATCGCGGGGCGGTCAAAGTGGTCCGCCTGGACTCGAACCTCCCGGCCCGCTCGGGGCTCTTCAAGCGGGCGCCCTACGCCCACAGAGGGGGCCCCCGGATGCCCTTCCCGGCCTTCCTGTCCCGGGGACGAGCGGGCCCGGCAGAGGCGCAGGCTGGTGCTCCGCTGCACCCCCCCAGGGAGAAGGAGAGCCCCTGGGGGCTGGAGGCCAGGAAGAGGCAGGGGCTGCAGATGTGGCAGCAGGCGGTCAGCAAGGAGCAACACAGCGGGAAGGTGTCTCTGGCGCTCAGCCTGAAGGAGGCCCGGCAGCAGACCTGCAGAGCCATCCCCTTCCCCCAGGTAACACCAGGCCTCCGTGGCATTCTCTGGCTCTCATCCTCATGCTTTAGATGATAGTTCTAAAGGGCTTCTATCTAGTAACACTGTGTTATATATATCCTTTGTAATGGTCTCTTGTTATCGCTATGTAGGGAAAAAGAGTGAAATGGTTGAAAGTTTAAGCAAGCCTTCAACGTCAAAGCCTTATTAAAGAAGCCAGTCGGTAGTTACACGTTATGGCTGTACGTTATGTACTATGTCATTAATGAGCTAAGGACAGTGAACCTACCCTGCGGACACAATCCCCTTACTTCCTCACATCTCGGTCTTACTCCATCAATCCGTCAGGAGAAAGTTGTCCACGGGTGTTTTTAGAACCTGTGTGAAGCCGTATCATGTGTCCCCTGACGCTGAGGCCGTCGTTGAGTACTGTGTGTGACTCTCTCTCTCTCCCCCCCCCCCCCCCCGCTGCAGAAGGTGATGGTGGAGGGGTGCGAGGCGGTCACCGTGCACAACAAGCTGTGCTTCGGCCAGTGCAGCTCGCTGTTCGTCCCGACGGGGGGGCTGGAGGAGGCGGGGGGCCGGGCGCGGCGGGGGACCTGCTCCCGCTGCGCCCCCTCCCGGAGCCACGCGGCGGGCGTGACGCTGAGGTGCGGCCCCAAGGGCTTCCTGGAGAGGCAGGTGCTGGTGGTGGAGGAGTGCCGCTGCGAGTCGGGGCGGGAGGAGGACGGGGTGAGGCTGGGGCGGCCCGGCCACGCTGCCCCTCTGACCTTTGACCTTCAACCTTGAAATCGTCATCCGCATTACTTTAGCATGAGCCCGTTTTCTGCGGCCTTCACCCCAATGCGCTCAATTCAATTCATTTCAATTTATATTCGGATTGTATAGCCCTTATAATCACCAGTGCAGTCTCAAAGGGCTAAACAGGCCCAAAAAGTATTCACATGAATGTGTTTACAGCCCTGGGTTTCATATCCTCCCCTTCTGGCTTCTGCTTAACCTTTCACCTTTTAACAATGTGGGCCTTGTATGTTTCAGTGCTACCTCAATCATGATAGGAATGGGACGATGGACGGCTAACTACAAATAACATGCTTATGTTAGTGTAGTTTGAACAGATTGGGTCGTGAGTTCCTGTTCTCACGTTCCTGTTGGTTGTTCACCTGTTCCAGATGAACAACCAACACTGTCCATATAGCTGATATAGAATAATCGATTTTAGTGCCATTTATTCAAAAGTACAACATGACCTTATATTTGATAACGCTGTCTTCTGTAGCAACTGATTGTCGTCCAGACTGGACTCTGCGTGTTGTCTGATGTTGAACACAGACTTTAGGTTTGTCTAAACTGAAATGTATTGTCTTTAAAATAAATACAGTGAAATGAAAGTTTTCCCCATGTACATCCCTGTGTCAATTTCTTTCAATGTCCTTCATCCAGTTATGCTCAACATTAAAAATAACTTCTTATTCTTCGTTCAGGGTTCTCAAGAGAAAACGTTTGTTGTTGTTTGCACCCTATGACTGCGTTTATTTTATAATAAACTCTTGTTCAACTGACTTTTTAGCACGTCGTTGCACTTAGGACTGAGAGCACCGAACCAGGGGGAGCAAATGAGCCATTGAGCACTGGTGCTCAGCAGTATGCAAACATAATAGTTGTACTGGTCTCCCTCTGAATTATGTATAGGAAGCATCCATTGTCTCATGGCCCTCTCTCCTTTCAGAGAGGATGTGGGAAACAAACTCCACTGCAAATGCACTTGAGTGTGTGTGTGTGTGTGTGTGTGTGTGTCTGTGTGTCTGTGTGTGTGTGTGTGTGTGTGTGTGTGTGTGCATGTGTGCGTGTGTGTGCCTCTGTCTATGTGTGTGTGTGTATGTGCACGCCTCTGTCTGTATGTGTGTGTGTGTGTGTGTGTGTGTGTGTGTGTGTGTGTGTGTGTGTGTGTGTGTGTGTGTGTGTGTGTGTCTGTGCCTGCCCCCTTTCTCTTTCCTTTCTTCATTTAAGGTCCATATAACCTTTTATTCAATTATGCCCTGGCACCTGGGTCTGGTTGAAGTGAACCCATCCCACACTTCCACGCATACGTTCCCAGCGGAGCATAAAGACGCAGGGCTCTTTGCGTTGGCTTGGCACGCTGTCAGCATGGCTGCTCTAGATGGCCATTTGCATTCACGCGGGCTTTCAGCAGGAGTCGGGCCCCGCTAGCCGCACTACAGGGGAGCATAGAGGCGCCGTGACACCATTAGCATGTGATTAGCATCTCGGGTTGATGGCTATATTTTCCGAGATTGATGGGACAAATATTTGCTCAGGTCTTAACTGTGCGGAATTAGGCTGTGCATGTGTGTGTGTGTTGTGTGTGTGTGTGTGTGTGTGTGTGTGTGTGTGTGTGTGTGTGTGTGTGTGGGGGGGGGGGGGGGGGGGGGGGTTGTTATAACCGAATTGTTGTTGTTTCTACAGAATGTGTGTGGTGTATTAAAGCTAGTGTCATGCTAAGAGTGAGCTGTATGGTGGCGCTTTAGTAGGCAGGTTGGATACTGAGGAGCATGTGGTGGAGCAGTGTTTTGTGTTGTCCACTAAGTCATTCATTACACTATTTAGATCAGATTTTATGCACTTTGTATATTTATACATTTTTTAGCTTGATCACGGACACAGACATAGGGGTAGGACTATGCCTATTAACATGAAATGATCATTGGCTCCTTGTTGCAGATTGGTTTGGATGTGGCCGTGATTGTGGATGTTTTTAGTGTTTCTGTCTGTAGATGGTGAGCGTGTCTGTGGAGGTTTGATGTGAAAAGTAAAAGGGGATTGAAACAGAGGGCAATGATCTCACCATCGCTCGTCCTATTCTTCAGCAGAGGAGAGAAGAGCTTTGTATGTGTCTGTGTGTGTGTGTGTGTGTGTGTGTGTGTGTGTCTGTGCATGTGTGTGTTTGCTTGTGTGTGTTCGTGTCTCAGTGAGTGTTTAGAGGTGGAGGCGATCGGGGGAGGGGGAAGTGATTGTTGATTGAACAAACAAGGTGCACAAGAGAGTGCGCCACTTAGTGAGACAGATGTCAGCCCCTTTGCATTCTGGGTTCCGGTGGAGCACTCCTGCGTGGTTAAGGATGGCCTGGTTCCCATGGCGAAGAGAGGGAGAGCCGTGAGGACAGGGCCCGCTGCCAAGTCCCGCGCCTCGGGGATCAGATCAGCGTCACGGGCCGCTAAGTGGCCTAGTTAGCGCTTTAAGACTTACAAAGAGCTGCCCGCTCTCTTACTCACGCTCGCTCTCTCGCTCTCTATCTGCCTCTTTTACTCTTTTACTCTCTCTCCCTTTCTCCCTTTCCCTCTATCTCTTTTACCCTATCTCTTTTTTTACCCTACCTCTCTTTAGTCCCTTCACCCTCTCTTTTACTCTCTCTCTCGTTTACTCTATCTTTTATCCCCTGTCTTTCTCTGTGAATGCCTTTTAACGGTCAGAAAGCGTTTTGGACGGTGAGTTTTTCTGTAATATACATCCTTTGGTATGGGGGTGCTTCTGTTCTTCTTTTGCAACGCATCAGGGGAGTTATCAAGACCTGCTTCATCTTGCCCTACCGGGTCTCACTGAGTCATTTTCTCACCAGAGTCTCGCTGTCTATGCTATACTGTTGACCCAACGTGTCAGCTCTCCCTGCAGTCAGAGGAGAGGGAGACGGAGGAGGAGGAGGAGGAGAAGGAGGAGCAGGAGGAAGAGGAGGAGGAGGAGGGAGAAGAGGAGGAGGAGGAGGAGGAAGAAGAAGAGGAGGAGGAGCAGGAGGAGGAGGAGGAGAAGGAGGAAGAGGAGGAGGAAGAAGAAGAGGAGGAGAAGGAGGAGGAAGAGCAGGAGGGAGAGGAGTAGGAGGAGGAGGAGGAGGAAGAAGAGGAGGAGGAGAAGCAGGAGGAAGAGGAGGAGGAGGAGGAGGAAGAGCAGGAGGGAGAGGAGTAGGAGGAGGAGGAGGAGGAAGAAGAGGAGGAGGAGGAGGAAGAAGAGGAGGAGGAGAAGGAGGAGCAGGAGGAAGAGGAGGAGGAGGAGGAAGAAGAGGAGGAGGAGAAGAAGGAGCAGGAGGGAGAGGAGTAGGAGGAGGAGCAGGAGGAGCAGGAGGAGGAGGGCCTGTGCACCAGATGTGCCCTCTGTGCCTGGGGCTGCGCCTGGGGTTAAAACACCCTGCTGGCCGCAGATAGGACCCCACCACCAACACACACACACACACACACACACACACACACACACACACACACACACACACACACCAACATGCAGGCAAAAACAACCACGCAAGCAAGCACACGCACACGCACACACTCACACACACACACAGACTTTATTCATTGCAATGGCAGAAGCAATGGGGTGTGTTGGATGGGGGGGGGTTGTAATGGTAGGAGGTGTGGTGATATATTGTACTTTTCAGGAGCAGTGTGATGTGGCTGATTGCTGGGTGTGAGGCGGTGTGGAGGTTGGTTGTGTGGTTCTGCCAGCTGGATCCGCCTGGTAGGGCAGCAGCCAGGACCCTGGGCAAGCCCTCCCAGCCTACTGCTGTTAATCCTGCCTGACAGGCTGACTGCCTGGCTGACTGACTGTCTGGCTGGCTGTCTGTCTGTCTGTGTGTCTGTCTGACTGACTAAATATGTTTCAGCCGCTTAAATAATCACATATAGTACGTCCACTGTAATTACCACGACATCCAAGTGTGTGTGCATGTGTGTGTGTGTTTGGTTGTGTGTGTGTGTGTGTGTGTGTGTGCGTGTGTGTGTGTGTGTGTGTGTTTGTGTGTGTGTAAATGGTAAATCGACTGCATTTATGTTGCGCTTTTCTAATTAGTGGCCACTCAAAGCGCTTGTGCGTGTGTGCATGCGTGTGGGTGTGTATGTGTGAGGTGTGTGTGCACGCAACCGTATGTGTGTGGTTTGTGTGTGTGTTAACATCTCTCCCGGTGCATGGTGATGATGTCAGCGCTGGTAGTGACAGGTGCGGCGTGGCGCGCTATGCAGGTACAGCCTCCCGCGCCTACCTAGCTAATGACGCCCCCATAGAAGTAATTAAGACCTGGCACGTTGCCGCACATACCTCCCCCCGCCCCCCTGCCTCCCTCCCGCTCTTCCTCCCAGTGTGCCATTGACACGCCCCCTCACCGCAGCATTCTTACATGGCATTATTCAATACACTGGGATCCTCTGCCCCATATTTCCTCTACCCCATACGTTATACCCCTCTCTCTCTCTCTCTCTCTCTCTCTCTCTCTCTCTCTCTCTCTCTCTCTCCGCTCTCTCTCTCTCCACCCATAATGTCCCCAGTGACCTAGCGGGAGCTTTAAGGAAACATTAAGACTAAAAGGGGCTAAACGCTCCACTTCAGAAGCACTTAAGAGACCCTTTGCAAGACTTACTATCACTGTATCACAAGGCTGAGAAAGGTAGAGAGTGAGCGAGAAAGAGAGGGAGTTTAAGTGTGTCTGTGTTTGTATATATGCTTGCGTGTCTATATACATACTTCACTGCATATACACTTGAGAGTGTGTGTGTGCCTTAGTGAATGTGAGTGTGAATGTGAATGTGCTGGTGTGCGTTAGAGTGTTTGTTAGTGTGTATGTGCATGATGTGCTTGTGTGCGCTTGCTTGTGTGCGCTTGTGTGAGCTAGAGCATGTGTGTGTGTGCATGTGTGTGTGCATGTCTTTGTGCTTGTGTGTGTTATAGTGTGTGTGCAAGTGCGTGTGCATGTGTGTGTGCATGTGTGCATGGAGAGGAAGACAGACAGTGAGGGAGGATACCAGGGAAGAGACAGAAGAGGAAGAGGGATGGAGGGAATCAGCCTGACGATGATAGAGATAATGGTTTTGTTTCGTTTGGGGAACTCTGGCTCTGTGGAGAGTCAAAACGACCTAGCATAGGATTTCCTTTTGAATGGACACTTTGTGGTTGTTTGTGTGTGTGTGTGTGTGTGTGTGGGGGGGGGGGGGGGGGGGGGGGGGGGGAATACCTCACACTTAATAAATATCTCTGACTCAGGAGGTCAGAATGGCAGTCCCATTTTCCATCATTGAACTGGGTCTCAGTTGAATGATGGAAGGAAGACTCAGGGGCCTGGCAGGTTACAGTCTCTTGGCTATAGTCCCGGCTAGATTTATAGAAATGTAGGACGAAATGAACTTCCAGATCCTTCATTATATCTTTCAATACTTGGAATCCCAGACAGGCTGAAAGACAGACCCAAAAACAGATGAAAGGAGTGCCCTGGAATGACAGAAAGAAAGACTGTGAGAAAATTAACAGAATGAATGGATGCAAGACCTGAGTACCTTGCGAGAGCAGCACAGGCATATTGCCATGGAGACGTCAGGGAAGAAACTATGCTCAAAATGGATTTTAAACAGCTGTTGGCGATTACTCTGTCATCATACTATGTAATTTTTACATTTTACATTGTGTTATTTCGCCAAAATCATAGAAAATGTAATATTGCCCTGCGATGATGTTTACGTGTACTAAAAATGGGAAAGCATTGTCAAAATGTTATATTTTATGTCTTTATTTTCAACCTATTCTATTTGGCGCAAGGATATTGTTGTGGTTATGACTTTTGATTTTTTTTTAATTCAATTTAGCCTATTCCTAAAATTGGTATGAGCTTTAAACATTTGGATGGAATTAAAAACAAATGTCAATAAATGCTAAAAGTAATATATTTGTGTCTATGGGTTAGTCAGTCAGGGACAAGAACTGTTCTGTTAAAATGTTGCTTGGTTTATTAGT
>NC_136935.1:31250861-31253361 GCF_949987615.1 Pollachius pollachius
GGCCCATGATCAACTGTGTGAATTATCACAGAATGATTGTCTTGCTCCGCACACTCCTTTGTTGAATGATTGTTCATAGGACTTCAGTCAGAAGCGCATCAGAGCGCACATGTTGCGATGTTTATTACCGTTTTTGGTACCAAACTCAGGCCAGACAGAAATTCTCAGGGTGAGTTTGGAATACACATGTGCATAAGTACACACAATAACAAAACCACAAGAAAAATTACACGTTCAGACTGTTTTCTCTGTGTCTCTTTTGTTTACTTTAGTCTTGTTATTGTTTGCCTCGGACCACTCTGCTGCATAGACCATGGATAAAACGCACACACTTGTGCACAAACACACACACACATACACACACACACACACACACACACACACACAAAGACAAACAAACACAAACCCACACACACAAAAACGCACACACACACGCATGTGGGCCATAGTTCTCTCATTTCATATTTTCTGTATCAACTCCGACTTTGTCATACAAGAGCCTTTGAAATTCATGTTTACCACATTGTTATTTTATTCTATCCATTCAGAGGAAATATGTGGTTAGATCATTGGCCTCCTCAAATTGAGAAGGGTAAATATTATTGACCTTGACTGCACATTAAGTTCACTTAATGTGCCTAGACAGATGAAATTTACAATTGCACAAAATAGCATCTATATTGGCGGGAGAATCTTAAGGTCTGGATGCTGACCCCCCCCCCCCCCCCCCCCCCCCCCCCCCCCCGTGTGTGTGTGTATGTGGTGTGTGTGTGTGTGTGTGTGTGTGCATGTGTGTGTGTGTGTGTGTGTGTGTGTGTGTGTGTGTGTGTGTGTGTGTGTGTGTGTGTGTGTGTGTGTGTGTGTGTGTTGGGGTTAGAGAGGGATCAGTTAGCTGGGGTTGGTGGGTATTATTCTGGTCTTGTCCCTGGCATGGCCGCTGCCCTGGGTTTATACCAGCGTCTAAGCATTTAGACGAGGTTGGCACAAGATGGCCTATATGCACTCACAGACACACACACACACTGACACACACACATACACTCACACACAAACACAAACTCACACACAATGGTTGGCTTTATAAGGTGCCCACCGATGTCATGGCAACTCCATATCCTTAGCAAGAGGGAGGACGCAGGGTGCCAAAAAAATGCCATGGTTACTTTTTTTTTTGCCACGTTGCCCAGAAACCTTTGATGCTTATTAAGTGAAACCAGTTGGGAGAGAAATGGACAGAGCAGGGGAGAGAGAGAGAGAGAGCGAGCGCGAGAGAGAGAGAGAGAGAGAGAGAGAGAGAGAGAGAGAGAGAGAGAGAGAGAGAGAGAGAAAGAGAGATGTGGTTCGGGTGAACGGAAATGCATCCTGTACCAGGGCCAGAGTGAGTCTTTGTTTAGGGAAGGGAACACTGTGAACCCACTGGGAAAAGAGGCAGCTAGCTTGCAAATGCTAACCTCACTTAGCTGGTCTGTACCCTGGTCCTATAGCCTGCCAGCACTAACTTTCTTCAGTCTTGCCATTTCATACAGGATTCCTAGCGTTTTAGCTCGCTAGCAATAAATTCACTGAGCCATACTCAAGCCTTGCTCAAGCTTGCAAGCAGTCACTTCTCTTTGCCCACTCTCTTAAACTCACCCATCATATAAGAATGCCAGCTTTCATTTTTGTAAGTCCCATTCTGTTGCAGATGGTCGACATACGTCGTAGGTTATCATTATTTGATGTCGGTCGAGTGTGATGAAGATATGTGCAATTCTGTGGTTCTCTGTGTGTGTGTGTTTTGGTGTTTTTGTGTTTTTGCGAGCATGTGTGTATATATACGTGTGTGTGTGTGTGTGTGTATCTATGTCCGTGCATGTGTGTCTTTGCGTTACTCGATGCCCAGGCTGTGTAATTAAATCAGTCCATTTCTCCTTGAGTTAGCTCGTGGCGCCAGTGCTGCTGCCCAGTGAGACAGTGCTAGGGTCTGCCAGTTTCATTAGCACTGATGGATGACCTCATGACAAGAATTACACTCACCTACACTTCAAAGAGAACCCTGCGCAACTTTTGGATGAGTTTGAAAATAAACGTGAATGTCACCGGCCGTGTGCGCGCACGCTCCGCACCCGACAACACAACCAGTGTCGTCAGCGACAACCGGAGGATTCTATTTGTGCCCTTTAACTGAGATAAAACCATACCATCTCTGTTTGAGTTGTAACAACATCCAACCGGTACGCCGCTCTGTTCTGAAGCACGGCCCGGGCCGCACATGCGATCCACCCACTGCTAGTACCCCTTTCACTCCTTAATCACATGCTATCTGCGTCTTCACACGGAACGCATTACGGCGGCCCCTGCCATTGTGTGGCGTGTCCATATGCCTGTTTATATCCCTGTGTACTTTTGTGCCTGTGCATGTTCCCATGCAATGCGTGTTTGCACTCTGTGCTGTGTGCGGCGCACACTAGGGGCAGGCCTGGGCGTCGAGTTAGCCGTGTCGGTGGAGATTTCCATATTG
>NC_136935.1:31258361-31340945 GCF_949987615.1 Pollachius pollachius
TAGGGAGTCCGAGGTATGAACACACTTATGTACTCACGTGCCCGTGCATACACATACATACGTGTACACACACAATTGCGCACGCACACACGCACACACACACACACACACACACACACACACACACACACACACACACTTGCAACCTTTATTCAACCTGCCCCCTGATCAAATGGAAGCATCTGAAAGTGAAAGTGTTGGTAAGTTTGGGGAGTGTGTTGCGGTGGTGACCTGGCCGGCCCACTGAAGATCCCCACAGGCCCGGTGCCACCGGTATTCACCAGACTCACACACGTGGCACCACAAGCAGCCTGGATTAGTTTAGCTGCCCCCCACGCTAAGGCACATTTGCTAACTGTTTAGGGCACAAAGGCGCATAACGTTGGGGGAATATTTGCTTACTTGACTAAGATGTGTGTGGGGTGAAATATATACTCATCGACACTTACACACGCTTACACACTTGCACGCACACACATTCATGCATATTTTGATAATGTGAATTTATATATTTTTATTTAGAGTTTGTAGTCATCTGTCTATAGAAACATAATTTCCCAAAGGTCTTTTACTACCTTTAATTAAAACATAAACAATGTAATAAACATAATGTTTATTTTATTTATCATGTAAATAATGACTAGATTATTATTTGTAGAATAAATATTTGTATCTTTCTAAGGATAAACAAGGAACTATGAATACAATTGAAATTGTATAAAATAATGATAAAAATATGTTGGATTATTGATCAACTTAAATAATATTATTTTCGCCAGAACTGTTTCTGATTTGAAATTAATTACCATATCGGCGTTTACGTGGGGCTATGAACGTGTTTGATGCCTTATGTCCGGCCTTGATAAGAAATGGGACCTCTTACACACAAACACACACGCACACACACGCACGCACGCACGCACACACACACACACACACACACACACACACACACTCACACACGCACACACACGCACACACTGGTCTCTGTGGCGTTCTTGGAAGGGAGTGCTCTCTATTCATAAAGACAAACGGGCCGGGCCAGCTGGGGGCTGACCGGATCATGGGCTGGTGAACCTAAGTTCTACTGATGTCATGGGTTTGAACCCCGGTCACACACCCTTCCCTCTAACACCTGTCCCCTCTGGGCTTCCCCAGGTCCTGCTCAATGCCTCCCAAACTCATTTCAGATGACAAATTATGTATCAAAATGTATTTCAGTTGAGTATGCAAACTTTATTTTATTTTATTCAAAAAAAGAATGTCCTGAATTTCCAAAAATGTTGCCTAAAAAATAAATTAAGTCACTTTGAAATAAACTGTAAATTATATTTCCATATTCCACTTTCAGTTTGTAATGTTTAATTGAGCAATGGTGACTTAATATGCAATTAAAGTCCCATTAGCTCTCTTCCTCTCTCACTTCTTTCTCTCTCCTACTGTAGGACAAATCCCACTTCAATTAAAAAATAAATAAGTTGTCACTGTTAGTATCAATTTAATTAAACATATAGGAACTAAAAAAATAATTGTTGTAGGTCATATGTTTAAGGGACCCCTCTACAAAAGTAAATGGATAAGTATAAGGGTGATACATATTGGATTCAATCAAGCCCCTAAAGTTATTCCATCATACTCATCAATCATGAATTTGTTCCATTAAGAGGAACAGGGCATGACGTTTGCCATGCAACCCTTAATCAGGAAGGGCAAAGGCTATAAGTAAGAGTTTACCTGTTGCAGCTTGTCAGTCATTCTACATCATATGCTTTAGAAAGGACCCTGGCATGTTGTTTGTTGATTTATCATGGCACACCATGTTTTTTTTTTGGTGTTTAATGTGAGTTCATGTTGGATAACTAAAATCTCCTTAATTGGATGTTGTATCTGTAGTGCAGTAGACATAACTACATAAAAACCTTGAATAAATGGGGAACGCCTTCAGGGGGAAGAGAGATCCTTGATTGGAGTAGAGAGATTCAGCTGAGGGTCAAGATACACATGGCACGCTTATGTTAAAAACTTTATTTTCTGCTTCAGTGTAGTTCCTTTCAGTCTCACTTGCCTCTTTCAACACTAAGGACCTAACCATAATTTCCTTACAGCCTTAATTCCTTTTTACTTTCCATCTGTCCTTTCCTCTTCGCCCTCTCTGTTTCTTTCACTGTCTCTCTCTCTCTCTCTTTCTCCCTCTCTCTCTCTCTCTCTCTCTCTCTCTCTCTCTCTGTCTCTCTCCCTATTTGCACAGCAGAGGGTAGAGGATGCCAAGAGAGAGAGAGTGAGAGACAGAAAGAGAAGGAGAGAGAGAGAGAAGGAGAGAGAGAGATAGAGAGACAGCGGGGGAGAAAGAAAGAGAGAGAGTGCGCCATAGAGGGAGAAGGGCCAGCAAAGCCCTCCTGTGTCCATCCCGGGCCGGCTGAGATTTGTAATGCTAGACAACACTCTGCAATGCTAGGCTAAAACCCCGGCCACAGCAGACAAAAAGAGCCTTGTTTTTCCTTGTTCTCTCTCCCTCTCTCTCCCTCTCCTCACTGCTTCCTCCACTTCTCAAAGGAGAGGGACGGACAGAGGGAGACAGGGCTTTCTCAGGGCCATGTCCATACCACAACTCACAAGTGCGGGTTAGTGGACACTGGATCCATTCTCATGTGATGCATGCTATATATCTGTTAAGGCTTTAAGGCGCTGAGCGCCACGCTGGGACACTCCTCTCATCACTTGGAGTAAAGACAGGAGACCAAGCCTGGAGGATCGTCGGGGAAAGTGTTGGAGCAGCTTGGAAAACCTATTTGACACCAAGTTTTCTTCGTAGGGCACAGGTTTATGTTGGCACACTGACTGTACTTCTGCCTTGTAATGAGTGTGCACTACTATTATTATATAGGTCCCTTTGTGAAATACACACACACACACATACACACACACAGAAAACCAAGCCACAACCGTGTAAACATTTATTTACTTCCACGTTAATATGGATCACTTTTATACTGCTTTTAATATTATGACACCAGCCAGGGGGAGCTGATAAACTGAACTCTATTAGAGGCCTTATCAGGCCTGCACCTGGCCAACCGGCCTTCATGAACCATCGTTACCAGCAGAAACTTTGTCTCTGACCGTAAAGCATCCACCTCAAGGTGGCATTCATCAAATTATTGAATGGGATTGTCTGGTAACTGGTGATGAATTGATTTTCAATGCACCAATATCCCCATCATTAAATTGTTCTGTGATTTTCCCACACTATTCGTTTAGTTTAGTAAAGAGGTTATTCATACATATTTGAACGTCAACATTTTAAGGCTCTCGTCATAGTTCAATGGTGGAGCAAATGCGGTCTGAACTTTTTTCTTCTGCCACAATACGCCCTTCTCCTCCAACAAAGTGCGTTTTTTTTTTAAGAACTCACTGGCCACATAATGGTGCGTCTTTAAACAGCGTGGTATCAGAGCCACTGCGGTCGCGTGCATTGGGCTCGTTAAGCGGCAGCGGTTAGATGTAGCGCGCAAGGCGTTCATTAGCCCGCTAAATCCGGGACCGGAGGCGGCCTGAGTTGCCTTCACACAATTAGGGTATACTAACAAATGTTCAACTGCTATTTGAACATATGGTGACACCCTTTTTCAATTATGTATTTGCATTTGTATTTTCCTCCAAGTTTGTTCCAACTACTTCTCCGAGACTACATGTGGCTCATCATAATTAGTTCAAGTTTAAACAAATTTGACATATTACACATATTTAAACCTGCCTATATGAACAGGCAAATTCAATTTACATAAAATAAGTGCGAAAATATTAATGATTACATTCTTAACGAATAAAACTAATTATTTCAAAAAAATCTGCATATTGTTTATACCTCTAACCTCGAGAATTGTTATAATTACATTTTATTCTCTCAGTTAAAGGCAGATGGTAAACTATTTCATAGACTATTAATTGATCATGAAAATGGTCAACTTGTGAACAGAGTTCCCAATGAATGAAAGCATAGCTAATTTAAGACTGAGAAAAGTAGGCAACGCTATATACTACCTTTTGGCACATATACAGGCCTATTCGTGATCCATATGCTATTCGCACCTGCAATGCCTTCTATTATAAATAAACAACAATATTATTACCTTCGATTTTTGCATTTTAATATTTTTGGTTGGCTAGGATATGCGTGGATATCGATCGGTTCCTTTTTAATAGTTTTCCACTTTTTATATGTGGCTATATATACGTACAAATAAGCAAACATGTTTAATCGCCTATTGAAGGCTATTTTCTTTTGTCTGCATTATGATTTGCATTTCGATTGAGACTTTTGTGTTATATCTAATTAAGAAAATGAAATGTATGTATAATTTGATTGAAATCAGTGTAACTATCAAATCTAAAAATAAAAAAATCGTTTCAGGCCTAGGCTAAATTATAAAAATATCGATTGAATAATAAATTACCTTAATATTTACTTCTGGAATTCACTGGCTAATTAATGGAAACATAGGCCTAAAACAAGGGCCTGCCCACATGCTAAATATAGTTTATATAAATATTTAGGTAGACGATTTTAAATGGTATAATAATGTAGGCCCAATAGGAATCGAGAATGTTCTAAGGGGAATGTATTAAAGAATTCACCTGACAGGTCAAATTCCAAACATGGCCTTCGGGCACATCTTCACAACCAGCACCTGGAAAAGTAGACAAAGTTATTATCCGTCACTGTCGAGTGACTGCAGATCAAGAAACACGCATTTCTTTAAAAGCTTACGTAGGTTTGATTATCGTGGTTTATTACACGTCTGAACCGCATTTGACATGCAAGGCTACTCTAAACAGGCCTAATGTAATTGCTATATCACTGATTGGGTGGCGCACGCAGGCCCACAATTAAAAAAATGGTCTTCTTCCTTTCCTCAGCTTTATCCACTATGCCGCAATAGAAGTAATTGTGGTTGGACAATGAATTAACTTAAGCTGTTTCAAAGCAATAACCAACTACTATGTCGTTATTTTCAGCCATAGAATTTGGTCCAGTAAACTAACCAACACAGTGTTTAATTAGAGTTGCAGTTTGAAGAAAAAAGTATATAGGCCTATGCGAACAAATAAATAACTTGAAGAATATATTTTTCTAAATGTATTCAAATCTATTTTGGACAAACAAATTACACATAGACACCTTCTGCTATAGGCTTATCAACGTGAATTCCTCAAAAGTGCAAGATGCATACCCTTATCACATTTTACGCAAATTATGCATTAGATTTGAACCTTATTAAATGTATAAATGTTCTACTGATATCAATCAATGTGTACATTTAAAATACTGTTAACTGTAAGAGAAATAAATGGTTACTGTAATTGAAAAAACACAAGTGGTGAATAGCCTTACATGATCTCTATTGTAATCCTTTTAACAATTAAAAACAAATCGGTCTATTCTGCGGGACATTTGCAGGCGTCACCCGGGACCCTCCTTTGAGTTACATTAAATAACCAAAATTGGGTTGAAATAACAACTTAAATCACAATTCAATTACGTATGAATAATTGATGTGACCAAATGTGTAGGGAGGTCACTACTCAATTATTGATAGGCCATCATGTTGCTCCTGATGCTGGAGGAATGTCGTTAGACTTTTCATTGAGGAGGATAATGTGCATATTTCTCAATTAGGTCATTGAAAATAAATACATAAGTATCTATATATATATATAAATATATATATATATATATATCTATATATATATATAAATATATATATATATATATATAGATAGATAGATAGATAGATAGATAGATAGATAGATAGATAGATAGATAGATACACACATATTATAGACACTATATATACATATATTGCATGGCTTTTATGTTTTCCTGTTGCTAACAGATTCATTTTTTTCAGACAGACGGAAAGAGTTAAAACTTGAAAATATTCAATTGTAGAGATACTCGAATCATTGAAAGCTGCCCTATATGTTTATCATATGATGTATATCTACTGACCATCAAATAAATTTAAAAAATGACAGGATTTATATAAAGTGGTTTTCGTTCCCTGAAAACAGATCGCTAGGTGCACCTGTTCACACCTTGACCAACCCACGGTTGCTTTTATCTTATTTGCTGTTTGTTCAATTGCATTTGATATCCATTTCACTTTAATTAATGGTTATTTTGTTCACGTTGTTGTAGGCACTTGTCTTGTCTTGTCTACCCCCGAACCTTCAGCGTCTCTACCACCATAATGACATGGATTTCGTAGACCAATCTCAGAATCCACCACAACTTTCGGTAGACACTAGAAAAAAATAATTAAAGTAATTTAAAAATGAAAGTAAAATAAAAGTAAGCCTAAAAAATAACTTGAACTTCTCTCCACATAGCCGTGTCCTTCCATTACCAATAACTAATACATCGACCATCATACGTAACCTATTCCCTTGCAACAAAAAAAAAAAGCGGTACAGCGGTACAGCGATAGACAGCACTCGCAGGTTTCCACATCGCCTAATTCCCGCCGCCCGTGATTCAGCCCGAGCCCGCCCTAATGCCGCTAAACCCCCAGCTGCTACCCTGGCCACGCGCTCTCTCCGCGACAGACTGCAAACCGCTCGCAATATTAATAATTCACCAACACGCTCGCTCTCCCTCGAACGCTGCCGGTAGACGTGACGGCCCCCACCGTGGTAGTAAACAACTGTTCTCAAATCTATTGTATTATTTGTGTGTAAACAGGGTGTCGTGCCGTCTTTTGTTGCGTACAGAGAGGCCGGGGGGGGGGGGGGGGGGGGGGAGGGGGGGGGGGGGGTCGCTATCGCTATTGGAGCAATAGCGAGCTTCCCATTTGACGCACCGGCTCTCACAGCGCTGCGCTCTGGTGAAGTCCACGTCGCGCGTGTTGCTTCAGCGGTGTCGCTGTGGAGGCATTCTGCTGTCGGCGAACGCGATAGTGATTTGAGGAACGAAACGCAAGCTGTTCTCTCATCTCGTCAGCTTTGAGGAGGCGGCGGCCAGGGACCAGGGGTGTCCCCGATTGTTTCTGTGTGTGTGTCTGTGTGTGTGTGTGTGCCTATGTGTGTGTGTGGAACCAGAGAGAGGAGAGAGAGTGAGAGAAAGAGAGAGAGAAACCAGGCTAAAACAGAACGACACGGCGCGAGAGAGAGGCGTTTTGGACTCGGTTTGGAAACAGACGCTACTGGCTGTTAGGCTGCCAGCACATGAAAGACATAATTTAAACAAACTTACTTCGATCACACCTCCGTCCGTCAACTTTCTCTTTTTTCGTAACACCTTTCACCGTGTCGGTGCCACGGGCGTCCCCATCTCTGCTGGGCAACTTTCCCTCTAGTTTGCCCGGGAACACCGCTCGCGACTCTGACGCCGACGTCTCCCGAACTTCTTGGGCCGAACGTCGTTGGGAAATGGGTTCATTTCGCGCCAGACACCCCGAATAACGACGGACGTCTGAGGGCTCTGACCTGTCCTGGTCTCCGATCTTTCGCAGAGTGGACCCACCTTTCCAAGAGCTTTTTCTGGGCCTTTCGCCGAGTTGTTTAGAGGTCTTTATTTGCTTCCGGCAACACCGAAGAATCGAAGCCGTCCACTCCAACCCGCTCCCTCTCTCACTTTTTGGAAGGCGAACTTTTAAAGGAAAATGGGGCATTGAGACTGTTGGCAAATTTCCCCACTATAATGGTACGTGCTATGTAACTCAATAGTTAGCCTACACTCTGTTCAGACTATAGATTGGTATACGCCTACATCTAAATGATATCATGGCAAATGTATAGGACCTATTTGTTTAATGCCGATATACGACTTTTAATATATCGAGTATTTAGGATTTGTTATGCATACTGTTTTGTAAAATATTGTTGATAAAGTGAGAGTAGGGCAGAACAGTTAAACAACAATATATAACAGTGTGTTTCTGTGAGAGCTATACGATTTTGGAAGTGCGCAGGGTTGTGAAACCTTATAACTCAACGTATTTCATGAATATCTTATCGCATTCTTGCATAAAGCCTTCTTGGGCATTACATATTTTTTAAGAACAGAAATATATTGTCTCCCTTACTGTTAAAATCAGCTTCATGGTCTTATTTTGATGCAGATCCATTTTTAAGCAGGATTCTGGATATATACAGACATGTATTATTTTACCATTTTACCACTCGTTTTTATAAACTGCAACAACAGACCGTTTTAGCGTCGTTAAGCTCTGAATGACGAGTCTGTCATAATAAATACATATCATCACCTGCCTAATACAATTTGCACCCGTGATTGGGTTAACGACGTGCAAGCCTAATTGATTGCAGGAGCGTGCACGAGGGGCCCTATAGGAGCCGGCTGACACAGCGAGGCAGGATCCTCTCTGCACTGCTCACATCAAACAGAATAGGACACATGCGACGAATGCAGTCACTGGTGGTTGACAGGCCAGCATAGGACAGTGGTTGTGTGGGCTATTCTTTATACTAACAGATATAAAAGAGCTCCCGCATTTTCGTCAACTCATTGCATAGTCATTGTATAGTCCCCTGTTCAAATGGGCTCTTATTATTTTTACATTTTTATTATTTTTATCAATGAGCACTTTAAGCGCTGGGAGTGACAGGGATGTACGGAGGTGGAGTTCCACATAGGCCCTCTTTGTGTCGTCATTTCATGTGTTGTGGAAGTGTATAGCATAACCCTCAGAAATACATCACCTACGTCGCATTTCATATTTGCCATGCCCATGTGAAAATCAAATAATATCTGGCGGAGGATTATCATCTTAGAGATAACGTTGAGAGCAGATGAAAATAGCAGGCAAGTTGGGTTACAATTCCAAGCATTGGATTTAATTATATCTTATAAAGCAGCCTTTTGGACCACAATCCGAATAAATAGCCATACATTGCAATTGCGTTCAGTTTCTCTGAATAAATTAATAGGAATGATGGAAATCGTTTTTCATTGGCTAGGTGTAAGTGTCCAATCTCAGTTATGAAATGCAGCAATGTAATATTTTTAAGGAATGACCAGATACACCAGAAACAGTAATGTTTATATATAAACAAAAATAATAATTAATGTCAACCCTTGCTGGAATTCAAATGGAAAGCCTACTCACAACCAATAATTGCATGTCAATATTCACCTATTGGTTATATATTCAGTTGGCTATATATTAATTTTCTAATATTCACTGGCCCAAACATCTAATCCTCCTACCTCCACATCCATCAGACAGAACTAATTATAAATATCATTTTTTTAAGTCTTGGGTTTAGTATGCAATGCACTCGACAGTTACTTCAAGATATTTTTTTAATAAAACATTACCCCATACACTCACAAACGCACACACACACACACACACACACACACACACACACACACACACACGCACACACACACACACACACACACACACACACACACACACACACACACACACACACACACACAAATAACATTTAATCTGAAGCAACACTCTCTTACCTTATGCCTAATGCATTGCATTAATAATTTTCTCAACTGTATATTTATTTTTCATCATAAGATTTCCATCTACCAGAGCTGTTGAAATGTTGGTCATGTGACCGGACTCATGGTGTTAAAGGCTTCCCTCCACACAAACTCCAAAACGCCGGCTAAACACATACTCACACTATCAAATTACAGTCTACAATGGCAATTACCTTGAACTACTTCAACAAGTAAATGACTGTGTGTATTTCTTAAGACCAGTGTTTAGGCAATATTACAAGACTGGCATTGATGTTGTAATCCCCATTTTGTTTTGATTATGGGCCTATAATTTCATGGCCGGTTACTCTGCGGTGGTTACTGAGCAGAAACTGTCTGTCATCTGACTTGAAGTGCTTATTATAAAGTGCAATGCTTGAGGCCAGGTGTTTATTTATTGTCATTACGATTATCGTATATGTTTTCTGTGTTTTTGTTAATGCTGTTAATTCAATCTGCTGAGAAATGAGGTTGAAGTGAGAGTCTTTCTTTTGAGTCAACCTTTTTCTCTGTGTTTCTGTGTTTCTGTCTCTCTATGTCAACCTGTCTTTCCGTCTGCCTGCCTGTCTGTCTGTATCCATCCATCAGTTTGCCTTTCTTTACATTTGTCTCTCTATATGTTAGTCTATCTGTCATTCTGTAGCTCTGTCGCTCTGTCTGGCTGTACGTTCGTCCACCTGTCTGTCTGTCCGCTTGTGTGTATGTCTGCCTATTTCGTAGTGTTACTTTATCCCCCTGGTCTTTGTGGTTAACCCTGCTATATTAGAAACAACCACAAGAAATCCTCCCATGGATGGCCCTTTGTCGGGCACAAAGGCTCGATTGTGCCAGACGAAACCTCATTGTTAAACGCACTTAGGCGGCGTGGCTGGGCCCTTAGAGGTTGTGATGTGCTTATTAAATGGTTCTGAATAAGCGTCCATGTAGGAATGGAGTCATACTGGCATTTGATTACCGGTGTTGCCAAGGAAGTTTACAGAGCAAACAATTTGCCAGTAAATATTAGTGTCTAAAAGAGTGCCACATTACTATTAGCATGTGGGCTAAATGCTACGACACGCGGCCTAGCCTGTCAAGCAGGATCAATCCATGGCTCACCAGGTGCCATGGGCTGGGTGCATCTCAGGGCGTGTCACCTGCAGGCTAAAATCTTAAGGTGCTGTGCAAACTTGTTTTCCCTGTGTCGTTCTCAGCCAAGCCAAGAGACATTCAGCCTGGTGTGAGTTTGATGTTGGTTTGGTGCTGGCTTAGGTCAAACCGCACACCTCCACTCGCTCTGCTCGCCGGTCCCACCCTGCCGGCCGTGAACCGAGATTAGCCCGCGTTTCACACATGCACACATGTACAGATTATTATTCCCATGTGTGTTTAATGCCTTACACAAGGGGCTTTTTATGCCGAAATAAACGGTAATTGTTGCGTTCTTATGCCGCTTGTTCAGCTTACGTTAATAGAAACATTTGAAAACCTCACTTCTTTTTACTATCAGTGTAAAACACAACAATTACAGCAAACTGAGCATTCAGCAGTCAGGCTTGGCTAGGGATCCTTTCTCCCCTGCCTTCAAGTTCTGTAAGGGAAGAAAAATAATAAGCCTAGCGCCACGTAAACACACACATGCACACACACACACATACTTACGCACACATGCATGCACATTTGATATAGCCATACATCTACGTATTCCTGTCTTTATCTCCAAAACGCATTGTCTCCCTATGCCTCGGCCTTCTAATCTCTTTCTCTAGAAGTGTGTGCTGATGGTGTGGAGAGAAACAATGTTGAAATTGTGGTTTTCTAACACTTCTGCCCGCGGTGGCTTTGGCAGTTGCTCACACAGCGACCGTTTGAGCCTTTCATATACCTTCTCACACGTGGACTTTATCGCTGCTGCGGCCTCCGGGCTTTGAAGTGTTTGCCATCTCACACAGGTTGGCTGGGTTCGCCCGTCTCTCTCGCTCTCTTACCCTCTTTCTCTCTCTCTCTTACCCTCTCTCTCTCTCTCCCTCTCTCTCTCTCTCTCTCTCTCTTTCTCTGTCTCTCTCTCTCTCTCTCTTTCTCTCTCTCTCTCTCTCTCTCTCTCTCTCTCTCTCTCTCTCTCTCTCTCTCTCTGTATGTGTATATAGGAGAGGATATAGAGGAGATAGAGGATAGTTGCTATGTTTCCATTTGTGTTCTATAAAATGGAGCCACTTCAGAGTGATACCTGAAGTGAGAGTGGTACCATAAGCACTTTTAAAACCTTCCCTAAGGTGTATACGTGTGTGTGTGTGTGTGTGTGTGTGTGTGTGTGTGTGTGTGTGTGTGTGTGTGTGTGTGTGTGTGTGTGTGCGGGTGTGCATTTGTGTGTGTATGTGATTGTGTGTGTAAGTATGTGCATGTGTAAGTGTGTATGTGAGTGTGTGTAGTCACACGTGTAAGTAATGGTGTTTGAGCAGGTTTTGGAGATCTCACCTCCAAAGAATTTGGCCATATGGTCGCCAACATATACCCAGAGAGAGAAAGAGAGGAAGACGGAGAGAGAGAGATGGAAAGAGAGACATAGAAAGCAAGCCAAAAAAGGACTGTGAAATAGTGAGCAAGAATTCAAAAGAGAGAATCCTCCTTTGTCAGAGAATGCCTACTACTCCTTGTGTAAAAGCGATTCCTCCTTCCCCCATCCTGAATCAGATGGCAGAGAAACCTCCATCCTATTCCCCCAAATATTTGTGGAGTGGGAAAAATCTGTCTCAATTAGCACATTTGCATTGGGCCATGATGGCGTCCAAATAGGCCACTGACTCAATCTCCCGCCTCAGAATCTTCCCTCTAAAATGTTAATTAAGGAGGGCTTTGAGATTTTTTTTCTCCCTTTGCTCAGGGCTGGCCATATGGGCCGGGCATATGTTCTGTATATATAGAACAATATATAATTCATACTTCGCTGTAGGAGACGAGCGTTTGGGGAGTCCAGAGTTGTTGTTTTTTATGCAGGGTTTACTACAAAGGATGCAGGGTTTGTTGCCGTGTCCCCGGTGGCAGGTATGGAGTTTAGCCTATTTACCAGCTCTGCGTTCATCCCTGGTACACACAATGGGCTTGTGGTTCATTAACACCTGTTCCTCTGGCTGATGAGATAATGAAGGCGGAAGACACTTACATCTTTGTTGGCTGGTTAACAAGAAACGAGGGGTTATTATCCATAGGGAAATGGGCTTCCTTTTTGACCATTTTTGTGTGTAGTAGATATCGGTCGGAGGATCTAGAATATTAGTAATTGTGTATCTATATATGATCCTACGTGTAGCGAAGTTGGAAGAGCTCAATTGGAATATAATATAAAATAGATAACGATGTGTAACTCAGTTGGTATTGCCTGGCATTAACAAGAAGGGTTAGGGATTTGATTTCCATTAGAGACAGCCGAGCTGTTGTTATAATAATATTCTTTGGATATGAGGTTCCACTAAAAAGGTTGAATATATTGACGTGTTTACATGAAATTCTATTTTCAAGGATTTTCCCCTAATTTTAATTGTTATCATCATTGTATCTCGTGGCTGCCATGAATGCATGTGCATGAATGTGTGTGGTTGACTGACACACACACAGAGACACACACCCATACACACACACACACACACACACACACGCACACACACACACACGTACACTCACAGTTAAACCAGTTGTCCAAGTGTCATCCTCTCAGACACCCATTCACCAGTACAGCAAGACAGTGGCAACCAATGAACACAGCTCCTTCCTAGTCAGAGCTTTTTGGCTCTGAGACAGCCAATCAGGGAAGGCATACAGGCACCAGATCTGTTTCTGGCCCAGCACAACCAATCATACTGGCTGTGGTGCACCTGATGCATTGTGGTCTGGTGGTAGTCCACAGACCACCGCGCAGGTGCCGTGTACCCACGCCATCATTAGCTAACCAATCAGCCCGTCTTGTCTTGTCTTACGTGACGATGTGTGTTTGTCTGCCCCACAATGCATTGCACATTTTTGGATGGAGCCACTACACCTCGCTCGTCTGTATGACTATACTCTCTCTCTCTCTCTCTCTCTCTCTCTCTGTTACTCTCACTCTGTCTGTTCCTGATTAATCTTCCTCTTCAGCCTCCTCTTCCTCACTAACTCAACAATGAGCACAGTGTTTCCTCTACAAAGTTGGAGGCCCACAGTAACAAATAAACACAAAAATAAATTCATAAATACAAATAAACACGTTTATGAGCTTATAAAGATCATTATAAAATGCACAAGCAGAAAAAAAGGGAATAGAATCGGGTGCAGATTATTTGCAATAAAGGGCTGGGAAAAGGAGAGGGAGAGAAAGAGAGAGAGAAAAGAGAGAGAGAGAGAGGGAGAGAGAGAGAGGGAGAGAGGGAGAAAAGAGAGAGAGAGAGAGAGAGAAAGAGAAAAGAGAGAGTGTGAGAGAGAGAGAAAGAGAGAGGGAGAGAAAAGAGAGAGTGAGAGAGAGACCTCTCATTGCGAGGGATATGAATAGCCTTTGTTTTCACCACAACTCAGGGCTGTGTGGTCTGCCAGCGTCTGGCTCTTATTATGGCGTTTGTGTCTGTGTATCTGCGCAAGTGGCATGCACGTGTGCCATTGGTGTGTGCATGGCCTGTCTGTGTGTGTGTGTGTGTTTGTGTTTTGTGTGCTCTGAGCAAGGGAGCACACGTGGTCGATCTAAAAAGAAACCCATGTATGAGCTATGTGCGAGTGAATACATTTTTAAGCTTGCAAGAGCAGTATTTCTCCTCTATTAAATGTTTCCACACGGCAGGTACTTTGTTTGACACTTTTACTTTTTTTTTCTCAGAGAATAAATCGTGGCACAAGGTCTAGAGCTGGCAGCAGTATGTGCGCACGCCTTTGTATCCGTGAAAGTTGTGAAATGAAATAGGATTTTAGCGAACGGCATGGCGGCTGAGGGATTGCGGCTCCCGTCGGCTAAGTAGAGTGGGCTAGGTTGATCCAATCAACAGCAGAACTGCAAAGAGAGCCCATTTCACAGGCCTGGGCCTTGCCAGAACCCTGCCTGCTCGCCTGTTTGACTTAGAATACAAATCGAGAGCTCTGAATACACACACACACACACACGTACACACACACGCACATACTCGCACACACACACAGACACACACACACACACACACACACACACACACACACACACTCACACACACACACACAAACACACAAACAGACACCACACACACACACACACACACACACACACCACACACATACACACACAAGCAAACACATTTACATATGCACACACACACACTGTCTCTCACACACACACACACACACACACACACACACAGACACACACGTACACACACATATACACACATACAAACTTGAAACAAACTGCTACTTAGAAACAACCTGAATAGAGAGGTGTATTTATGCAAGACTTTTTGCCAGCTAGTGCTCACATAACTGACAGGTTCATTGCATGATAGAGGCAGGTGTTCTGCCCTTTCTTTTTTTCATATTATTATTTTCTTCGAGATAAGTGACAGTGAAGAAAGAAATGGGACAATTCTACTCAGATGCATGTCTTTTCACAGTGTCACAATCTTGGCGTATTGTGAGAAGAACACAATACTAATGGAATGGTGCTTAGTTAAGGGTTCAGTGGATGATTTGTGTGTTTGTTATTGTCGCATACAGCGTTTGAAGATATTTTTTTCCCAGTGGAACCAAAATAATCTAGGAGATTATTCACCCTAATATAAGGGCAACCTCTATTTAAGATTTACCATGTATGTGGGTCCAAACTTTTCTTTTTTCTTCGTCCTACAAGTGACATGAAATAATAATAATTATGTGACGTAATCTAATGAGTTTATAATTGTGTTTAATTTCAGGCTACCGACACGTACCTGGTGAATGAAGATCCTTCCAGAGGCCCAGGGATGCCTGAGTGTTTCCTAGTCTCAGATACCTACAGGGTAATTACACACGCACACACACACAGACACACACACACACACACACACACACACACACACACACACGCATGTGCAACGCTCTGTCTGTGTAGACAGAGCATTACCACATTGACTGCCCACCCAGACACACACACACACACACACACACACACACACACACACACACACACACACACACACAACGCACACACACACACGCACACAACACACACACACACAAACACATACACGCATACACACACACACACACACACACACACACATACACACACACACACATCCAGGGCACGCACATGTACATTTACACAAATGCCACTCCCACTCCGTACACACTACAAATGAACACACACACATGCTAATAGGTGTATCAGTATGCTACATTACTTTTAATATTTAATAGTTTAGCCACTGGCAATAGTAAATAGCAAGTGTGGGCACTGCAGTGTGTCACTGGGAGACCACAACACGCTAACTTTAGACTCACCATATGGTTTTGCCATGTGCTCTTTTTAATGGCAAAGCTTTTCAGAAACCGCTAACTCCCTTGGAGCTCAGGCTCTCTGTAGGTAATGGTGAAGAAAAGGAGGAAGAGGTGGATGACTTCACATGGGCTAAGTAGGAGTCTGGTCATGTAAAAGAAACATGGAGATTTATTGTTTTGTGGCCGCCATGTAGTTTGTAGCTCTAGTTTGGCCGTGCCCGTGGAATACGGCGGTGGACATTGCAGCTTGTGCTGTAAACACAAACAAAGGAAGCTAAAAAAACTGAACACAAGGCATTTATAAATAAATGAAGATGAATTATACTTTGTGATCCACTGTGGAAAACAAGAAAGAAAGCGAGACAGAATACGGTTTGGAAGCCAAAGAAAAGAGCGGGAACTTTAGAGCGAGGAAGAAAAGTGAGGGAGGGGAAAAAAAGGGCAAAATGGAGAGTGAGAAAGTGAGAGTGAGTGCACAAAGACTTTGGGTTTTGGGTCTGTGCCGTGTCGGGGTGTGGTTTGGAAAGAGGAGAAGGCTAGCAGAACAGAGGATAAATGGGTCGGAATAGGTTACCTCTGCAGCCTCCAAAACTCCCACGCTTTTCCCACTTTAGTTCTGTTTTCTCCTTTTTACTCTTGCTTTTCTGTTCCCCTTTGTATGTGCATATATATTTGAGAACAGCATATTTCTAAATATATATTTATATATTTATATAAATGTGTGTGTGTGTGTGTGTGTGTGTGTGTGTGTGTGTGTGTGTGTGTGTGTGTGTGTGTCCTACATAGCCTGAGGTCTCGTAAACTTGCACAGCTTCATGTCTTGGCTCTTAAGCTATGGGGTGACTTCAGCCCAAAACCACAAGCCTACACACACACACACACACACACACACACACACACACACACACACACACACACACACACACACACACACAATCATATATATAATTGCAGGCACTCTGCCTGCATATGTGAATTTGATTATGCTGAAAAGCAGAGAGCAGGCGAGGATACAGCCAACTAGAAAATATTGGTTTACTGGGGCCGTTGGTTCCAACGGCCCCAGTAAAGCTGCTATTACTTTGTTCACATGTAGCTCTCTTTTACCTTGGCTTATGCCACCAAGGAAATACCGAAAAGTAAGAAAGTGTCATTACAACATCATTATTAAATTGAACCATGTTGGAGCAGGAATTCCGAGTGTAAGCAGGGTCAGAGCCGGACACAAACAACTTCAAGGGTAGCTCTGTGTGGGTGCAGCAATTTCTTGCTTCATGTGCTGTAGCTCATTGTTGAATTAGCAGGATTTGCTTCCTTTACCAAAATGGTTGCTGTTGCTAAGCTCACACTGACACATAACATAATTTATTAAATGTCAACAATAATCATTTAGCTGAAACTTTGTGCCTTTCGGTGACAAAGTATTTGGTATTTAATTCCTAGGACTGAGTTAATTGAAATGAAAGATACAACATATGAACAAAATGTTAATATATTTATTTAGTTGGTTATAATATAATTTCCATTAGTTATAAATGCATACATATATATTAAATGTTGGCTTGTTTAATTTGAAATAAATTTGGGAAATAGACACTTTATATTTTGCAGTTTAGATAACGTTTGTCATAGCCTCGTCTGAAGAATATTATTCTCTTATGTTTTAAGTACCTTATTAGTAAGGATACATCATCCGTGCCCATAGGCGTACTCGTCCAAGACACGTAGCCAAAGTCTACTTTGTATATTTGGCGCCCAAATCATTAAACATGCATATCGGCAATAATAACTGCTAGAGGAGAGAAGCCTGTCCGACAACTTTGCACCAAAAATATAATTTGAAATTATCAAAATTGATGGAGCAATAATAACGGCGATATATGCTCACGCGCGCATTTGCTATGGGCCATGATTATATGAAAAGGGGCCGAGGGAGTGAGATAAAAAGTGAGGTAGAGAGGGAGCGACAGAGAGAGTGAGAGAGACAGAGGGAGAGAGGGAGGGAGAACTGCAAACTTTCCTCAAAGTTATCTAGGCTTTCACTTTCCGCGAGGCGGGGTTACTGGCTGTGCAGCATGGAGTGAGCGCGAGGGGACGGCGAGAGCGATTTGCAATGCAGCACCACAGCGAACTTTCATCCAACTTTGTTACGAGTTCAAATTTTCATCTCTAAAATTACCATGTACTCCCCTTACTGCTTGACACAGGTAAAAATATTTTCTTTTTATTAGAATTTTACATTTTCGCGCATTCCCTGTATGCCCATCGGTCGTTATGTGGCCACAATGTTGTCGTCGTTCCGTGCCGTGGCTGTCATTTGTTGCGTTTAAGGAGCTTTTTTAGCTTTCCGCACTTTTAGACAGTGTTTAGTGTCCACCGATCTCTCCCCTGCTCCCTCGTCGACTCCTCTTTCTTTCGTGGCAGTTTTCCAGGTAGCTTCCTTTTGCGTTTCGTTGCTCATGGGTTGTAGATAAAATGGCGCTTCTCCCAAATCTATTTGATATAAAACGGAGGGAAGATGAGCTCGGGAGAATGTACGGACAATCTTGGTTTGATATTCGACAGCCTTTACGTAACCATACTTCTACGACCTCATGTTAAACTATAACAACAGTAACAATAAAACTCGGGAGGTGATATGGTGAGCTGAGCATAGGGTTAGAAGGAAATACGGGACTCTTTAAACTTGGAACCGTGGTGGCTGACATCGAGGTCTGCGCTGTCATAGTGGCAGTCATTCAGCTCACACCACAGCTGCGGTTAGCTACGAGCGTGTGTGCGTCTGTGTGTGTGTGTGTGTGTGTGTGTGTGTGTGTGTGTGTGTGTGTGTTTGCGCGCTTGCGTACGTGCGTGCGCGCGCTTGTGTGTGTGCGTGTAATGTGTGTGCGTGTGCGTGTGTGTGTGTGTGTGTGTGTGTGTGTGTGTGTGTGTGTGTGTGTGTGTGTGTGTGTGAGAGAGAGAGAGAGCTACTGTCGGTGGACACATTTAATACGGCTGGAGAAAAGTTTATACTATTGCAGTGCAGGTTCGTGTAGAAGGAATCCGTTCTAACACGCAGTTTGAACCGCGAGCGAGGACACGAGGGCGGGTGTTCCCGGCGTGCGGAAGCGTTCTGATTAATATTAGTGTGGGGGAAACAGTAGAGTAGAGGCGTTATGACTAGTAATGCGATTTAATAAGTAACAGTGGAATTCGCCTGAAAAAAATCCTAAAATTATTTTTCTTTTGTTCTTTAGAATAGGCGTGCCTACTTGTTGGTGTGTTGAACGCCTCTTTCTATCAATGAGACTTGGCCTGTGTCCAAAATGAACACAAGGTTAAATATAAAGGTACGTTTTAGTAACTTATAGCCCTTTATATAATCACAAGGAATATGTGAGACATTTGCTGAGCTCGTATAAGGGCTACAATTTCCACCGGGCAATCATTCTCAAAGGATGAAAAAAAGGAACGAAAATATTATCTTCACGATGACCTCACCAGTTTGGGAATATTAGTTTTTTCAATGAGAAATACCTTTGGCTTCATTCCACATCACGCTATACGGTAGAGATATCTTGTTAAACAGTAGGCCTACTATACTACAGGGAACAACTCAGAGGGGCCTATGTGCATTTTTCAACATCCCATGAAGCTTTTCAATTAATGTTAAATGTAACCATGCTAATACAATTCCATTAAAATAACTTGTGCTTATCCTCTCGAGGCTCTGTTTTATCTGTTGTTTTGCATAAAGCCAACAATTCTCAAGTTTGTAGTCATTTTCTTCAACTGACCTTTTTCAGCTGCTGCTGCATAAATAGCAGCAGCTATTTAATTGTTACCCCTTTTTTCAGAATTTAGCTTGTTAAGAAAAATATAGCATAACATTTTATGATAACTTTACATAAATGAGTGGTGAATTGATCAGGTAGTTGGAAGACAGAACGAAACCTGTCCCGCCAGCACGGGGCTTCGCTCCAAGGCCGCAGCGAGTGCCGCGTGTCCTTACAGGAGCAAGCCGCTCTCAGTCCCTTTCCAATAGGTCTGTACTAAGTTAAAGACTTTATATCCTTTTATCTGAACGGCATTGTATGGTTATTTTACACAGACTGCGTTCAAATAAGCTTCTGGGACCTATAGTCTTAAGGACCAAATTATAACGAATTTTCTAATCATTTGATTCATTATTGATGCAATACATTACAGGGTTTCATCTTGAAATGGGATTTTCATTTCCAAAACCTGCTGAGACTTAAAAGAGATGGATTGAATGTTAGGTTCAGACCTACCGCAGTCGTCCATTTAAAATAAAAATGGTTCATGAGAGTCAACAGAAAAGCCAACAGTTGTGGCCAAATGATAGAGCTGTTTGACTATGCGGAAAAATGCCCCACTATATATTATTATTACACCGGTAGGCTAACAATTTAAAGACTCGTTGCATTGCAAATTCTTCTAACTTCTAAATCTTCTATTAATACAAATAATGTCGAAATAAAAATGCATAAAAACCCAGGGATGGAATTGAAAACGGCCCTACAAGTCACCCTTCAAATATGCAGCTTGGCCAATGTTTAGAGCCATAGGTTGGTGGTTTAATTGTGTGGTTTTTGAACAAAACAAGCTTTAATAGTGACCTGGAGGTGTCAGAATCGATAGACCTATCTGATTGTGTAATTAGGTCCGGCACCAGGACATGTTTAGTATCAGAGAGTGGTAGACGCGGGACCGCATTGAGCGTCTCTTCTTTCCATTAATTAAAATGTATTGGCAACAGATCCTCTCGATGTCCGCCTGCATGCTGTCCATATGCGAAATACATATTGATTTTGTTAGACTACAGTTGGGCGTACGGTCCGACTGATATTTGTTAAACAGAAGTGATTTTTTTTGGACCCCATCGCTTTGGGAATATAAGCAATGTTTCAAATGATCGCCACGCCAATGAAAGATGAGTCATATTTTTCCCGGACCGTAATGGAACGTGACAACACTCGCACCCCACCGTACGGCCGTAATTTAAACACGTTATATTCGGTTCTCTGCTTTTCCTTGTGACGCTGCAGAGTGTTTGTGCATGGGCAACCCTGTACGCGTGTCATCGGTAAATGGGAATATTCCAGGTCATTTTCTTCGATGTTCTGCAATTCATACCTTAGGCCTATATCTAATGAACAATTATCAAAGAACGACTGAAACCAACAACAAACATTGTGCCTTGTAATTAATGTTTAAAGGTCAGAAAGTAGGCTTAATGCCGGACACCGGGCATGCTGGACGCAAGGTGTAATCAGCCAAAATATTAAATTTGCAAAACTGCACGGGGAGGTTATTACAGGGGAACATGGCAGCGTTTCACAACCTTGTAGGACAAAAATCATTAGCGTAAAGTTTTAATGTGGTTTGAAGGTCACCGAGCCGACGTTAATTAAAAACTTTATGCGATGTGTCCCGATATCAATTATTTCAGACTCCAGCAAGACCCCTCCAAATGTGATGTAGGCTGTAATAAACGTGGAGTGCGACTTCAGTTCAGCTCCTAACTGGGCAGCAGAGCTGTGTTTGCCTTCACACAGTGCCAACACTAGAAGCTTACTGCAACTCGCTGCAACGCTCCGCTCTTTTTTTTGCACGAGAGCTTATGTCCAATTATTTACAGTTAAAGTATTTAAGATTTGGAGAACAAATGAAAACTTGAAATTCTTTCTGTCACGTAATTTGGCGAAATGCTTGAAAGCAAACACAGCAAACAGGCCTATACTAATTGCCTCTATAGAAAAAGAATACAAACGCTGCTAGAATAAAACGGTGTTTGTAGTTGCTATTCTAGGGCGAGTGCGTAATTGATGTGCCGCTGCGCAAGATAAACCGAACAGTTCATTATGCCTTTTGCGTGTGTCATTCTCGCAAAAACGTGATCCTATGTTCCATCATGTGTCCCCTCATAGTGTCCACACCACATTCATGTTTTCTTGCTGGCTGTACAGTTTTTGCTGTACATTTAAGACAATTCATTCTAGAGTTGTTTTTATTTGTACTCAACAGCAGCAATGACTTTGGGAATCCAAAGTCATTGCTGAACAGACCAATGTCTGTTTTTTACTATACGCCTTGGTATACAGTGTGTGTGTGTGTGTGTGTGTGTGTGTGTGTGTGTGTGTGTGTGTGTGTTATTCCTGTTCTGTTGATGCTGGGCCCTGCGTCAGCTGTAGGTTCTGGTTTCAATAGGACACAGTGATGGCGGAGGTGCTGCTGTAAGCTGAGGTGGGCCTGATCTGGTAACATACCAGTACCAGCATCACTTTACATCACGTACACCTACACACAAGCACACACATCAAAACACACACACAAACACACTTTCTCAAATACACACACGCAAACTTGCTCAAACACAAAAAAAAACACACACACACAACACATACAAAGTGGCCTAAGAGCCACTGCTGGAGTTTTGGTGGAGGGCCGGGGTGGCGACTGGCCTGGGGAGGTGGCCGTGGTGGAGGGCCGGGGTGGCGACTGGCCTGGGGGAGGTGGGCGTGGTGGAGGGCCGGGGTGGCGACTGGCCTGGGGGAGGTGGGCGTGGTGGAGGGCCGGGGTGGCGACTGGCCTGGGGGAGGTGGGCGTGGTGGAGGGCCGGGGTGGCGACTGGCCTGGGGGAGGTGGGCGTGGTGGAGGGCCGGGGTGGCGACTGGCCTGGGGGAGGTGGGCGTGGTGGAGGGCCGGGGTGGCGACTGGCCTGGGGGAGGTGGGCGTGGTGGAAGGGACTGGTGTGGCGACTGGCCTGGGGGAGGTGGGTTTGGTGCTGAGGGCCGGTGTGGCGACTGGCCTGTGGATGGGGGTTTGGTGGAGGTGTGTTTGGTGGAGGTGTGTTTGGTGGAGGTGTGTTTTGTCTTTGTCGGTTTGGTGGAGGTGTGTTTGGTGGAGGTGGTTTTGGTGGATGTCGGTTTGGTGGAGGTGGGTTTGGTGGATGTCGGTTTGGTGGAGGTGGGTTTGGTGGATGTCGGTTTGGTGGAGGTGGGTTTGGTGCTGAATAAAGGGCTGCTGGAGGCTGCGTGGCACTGCCAGCTCTGCCAGCGCTGCCAGCCAGGCAGGAGGCATGATAGTAGCCGCAGCCCGGGGGAACATTGTGTTCTTTTGCCTTATTCATGATTTCGCTTTTTTTTTGTTACCGCCGCCATCGTTCTCAGAGTGTTGCGATTGGACAGTCGCCGGGGTCTCTGAGGCTCAGCGTCTTCTTTTTATCCATCAGGCACACACTGGCTAAGGAGGACAGTATTAATAATACAGATACCATGCACTTTAATAATGCTGGCGACGTAATAGAGTGCGGCTTTTCACCAATCGTATATTAGCTTCTAATTTGTCTATAAAGACATCTCACACTGTATTAGTGCGTGTTTATTCCGAATGTACTGTTACTCATATATATTTATAATTATAATATATATTTATAATATTTATAATATAAATATATGATAGTTTGTAAATATATGCGGTTTAATTGAGTTGCTATTTAACACATAGGCATGTGACAGCATGTGTGTGTGTACTGCAGTTTTTCTCAGATCTCAGTTCCATAGGTCGAAATCCATACTGGGGTTTCCTCTCAATTCTTATCTGTTCAGTCTTCCTGTCGGCCCGTGAAAAATCCATTTCTCATGCCTTACTTACACAATTCGCACCAAGGTATGGTTGGATATGATATGATTGTATATGTGTGTTCCCGTTTGCCAATAGGTAAACAGTTTTTGTGTGTCTGTGTGTGTGTGTGTGTGTGTGAGGGTATATATTAGTGCTTTGTGTCTTTGCATCTGCAGGATCTGTATATGAGTTCCCTGTGGGTGTGTGTGTGAACCATCTTTGCCAGCCCCCGGTGTGGAATAGGGTGGGATGGAAAAGCGTCCAATCAGTGCTCGCCACAATGGATTTAGAGTTATAATGGATGTAGGCTAAACCTGGCTACTAAATGGCACACACACACACACACACACGAACAACCCTGTACACACGCACACAGACAGACCCTACACAAATGCATTAAATCAGAAGGCTCACGTCAAATATGTTAAAGATAGATAGACACGCATGTGGTAGGCAAAAATGCATTTTTCCATATGGGGGAAAATGCTTTCATTCTAAATGTATTCATATTAAGATCAAGGCTGACAAAGGGTCAATTTCATTGCTTTCTGTTTAATGTTTTTCTCTGTGATATCTGAAGTAAGTGGAAGTATACAGATTAGAATATGCCTGCTGGAAATATTTCAGATTTGTCTAGACCCCTTCCTTCTCCTCTCTAGCACCCCATCAATTAGCTCCTTAGTCCTTTCTTCTTCACACGGCAATCCTCAATTCTTTTTATTTTCTGCTGTAGTGCATGTTTTTCTTTTCTTTTTGTTATTTGGTGTTGAGTTGGGGGGGGGGGGGGTCTAGGCAGTGAATGGGGCCTGCAGCCTAGCGTGAAATTAAAGCTCTTCGTTACTTTGGAGTTGCTTAAAAGAGGGCTATACGCAAATGCATGCATTCATACACCCGCCCCGCATGCTAGAGATCTAGCTCATTAGCAAAAGTGGACCCTATGTTGAGCATCAAGGACCCAATTACACAGAGTTTGGCATGGATGGGGGTGTGGGGGGACCTGAGTTTGGGAGATTTAGCTCTGACGCAGATGCATCCTGTGCGTTGTGTGTAAACAGTCAGTGCTTTGTCCCATAGAAGTAGGCCAGCATGCCCACTGTGGCCCCTCCCGTAACTAGATTACAAATACAAATACAAATACTATAACTTATACCAACTGAAATGAACATCGGGGCCATTCACTATCATGTTGCTCCATGTAAATGTGATTGATTAAATGATCATTACAAGTCATGCTACAGGTTCGCATAAGGAGAAGAATTACACTGAAAACTGCAAGTAGTAGTCATCGTCAACTGGCCTGCTTCATGTGCCTTTGATGCGAGTCAGTGTCTGTATTGTTTGGCCAGGGGCCCTCCCACTGGTTTCTGTCTGTGTAATGTATACAGTGAGCATAGTCAGATCATAGTTCATAGGAAAATATTTGACGCCGCACCATGCTGTGTTGAATGACTACCAAAGGTCATTTATTTTCTGCCTTGCTCTGTCCTCTGTGTGTGTGTGTGTGTGTGTGTGTGTGTGTGTGCGTGTGTGTGCTTGCGTGTCTGTGTGTGTGCGTGTGTGTTTGCTTGCCTGGGTTTATTTTGTATATATTGTATGGGCTTCTCTGTATGCATGTGCATTAACATCCGTGTGCATGTAGGTGACGTGAGTCTTTGTGTGGGTATGTGTGTGTGTGTGTGTGTGTGTGTAGACAGCACCAACCTCCTGGCTTAAGCTGACATATCCAATAGGCCTACTGCATAGTTGTTACTTGGGGAAACGGTATGTGGAAAAGTTCCTGTGTGCACAGTCTTCCAACCACGCCTTCGCTAATATGCAGTAATACACAAAGTTGTGCACACACACACACACCACATGCATGCACTCACATATGCATACACACACATACACACACACTCACACACTTCTTGTTCTCTGTGACAGTTGGCCATATATGCCTGCAGTCTCTACTAACCAGCCAGTGACTCCAGTCTCTCCCTCAGACTTTGGAACGAGTCTCTCTCTCTCTCTCTCTCTCTCTCTCTCTCTCTCTCTCTCTCTCTCTCTCTCTCTATCTCTCTCCTCTCTTTATCTCTCTCTCTCTCTCTCTCTCTTTCGCTCTCTCTCTCTCCCTCTTGTTACACACTCTCTCCTTCTTCCACTCCAACGCTTTATCTCACAAGCTCTTTTTTTACCTAACCCCTCCCTCTCTCTCTCGCTCTCTCTTTCTCTCTCTCTCTCTCGCTCTCTCTCTCTCCATCTGTGGTGGCACTGTTGAACACTTTAACTCTCTTCCTGTCTTTCTCTCTCTCTCACTCTCACCCTCTCCCTGGCAGTTTGCCAGTGGTGGAAAAATCTATAAGCCATTGCGTAATATACAATATCTTTACCTCAGCTGAACCCGGCACACTAGATCAACAGCTGTGTGAGCACACCACAGAAAGAGAGGGGGGGTGGGATTCAGGGACTCTATATGGGCATGCGGTGTGTGTCTGGGTGTGAGTGAGAGAGATAGGGAGAGAGAGAGGGATAGAGAGAGTTCAGTTGGAGTTTTCTGCGGACTCCCCAATTCACAGTATAGTCACACAACTTCGATCAAACTACGCTGAGAGAACGTAACCTAGGTGAGTCGGCAGTCAGGGCCTCGCTTACTGGGAATTATGGGATTCTGCTGAAGAGCTAGGCCATTCATGCCTCATCAGTTACCCAACTGGGAGACGCCGCAGAAATCAAATGAGAGCCGTGTTTTGGTTTAAGGATGCAAATGCCAGAGAACGCTTCAGTACTTCCAAGACTAGTGGGGTGAATAATATTGATTTGTGGTGCCCCTCGACATCGGTGCATATCATAAGTATGGAAACTAGCATTGAGGGTCTCTTCATGTGTTCCTGGCTCCATGCGTCAGACAGTACCGGCCCCCTCTCTCGAAGCGCTCTCCATTTTCTTATTTTAGGTCTGTCGCTTTTGGCGCGGGCATTTCTTTTTTCAGGAGGATCCATCTGACCTCTGACCCCTGGCAGTAATGTGATCCGGCGTATGCCTCTGAGCACCTGTGGCTACCGTTACTCTGCCGCACGCTCAGCCCCGGCAGCCCCAGTGTCCACTCAGACCCCAGCCCCCGCCTGACGGGATCCACTCAGCCGACGAACGATTGCGGCTATTATAAAATCTCATGGCCGGCTCGAGTCATTTTTGATGACGCTAATTATTATTAAATGCTCTGTAATGAGGACTGATAATCTGCATATGCGCTGGGAAAGCAGCCCTGATCTCACCCTGTGGCGAGTGAATGAACAGCCGTCTTAAATACAAAACACACACAGATGTATGCCGAGTGCAACAACCTCACCACAGAGCTCAACTGTAAGGCCCCCGGGATCCCATTGGTCTGCCCCACCCTCTGTGTCAGTTTGTCTCATTTCTCTGTGGTGGTTTGGGGGGGGGGAGGGGGGCCAAGGATGTGTGGTGTGTCACTGAATGGGATGTGCCCATGTGCGCTAAGATGAATTTGTTGTATCCTTGGAGGTGTGTGCACAAGAGCATGCACAAGAGTGCACACCAAGAAATTGGTGGGCCAAGATACTAGGAGGGAGAGAGGGGGGGGGGGGGGGGGCAAGCTATGGCGGGACGAGCGCACAGGGCCGTGCACGGGTGGCAGGATTCCAGGCTGTTGGTGAAAACGTGTGTGTTTAAAGTACACACAGTCCTAATTATGCTGATTTAAGCATTCTTGCGGTCCTCCCTCTGGCTTGTGGCTAGTTAACTGGCGCAGGGGCGTCCACAGAGAGAGCAGGAGGGAGAGAGAGAGAGAGAGAGAGAGAGAGAGAGAGAGAGAGAGAGAGAAACAAAGCGGGAGAGATGGTTTATGAACACAGAGCAGGATGAGCTGAAAGATTGTGAGTGATGAAAAGACAGAGAAGGAGTGAAATCAAGACGTGTGCTTTGAGAAAAGGAGAGAAAGCGACTGAGAGAATCTACACTAAAAATGTGGTTCCAGACTTTAGAGCAGCAGAAGGGAAAACTCTGCTGTCAAACTCTCCAACTCCTCTCTTTTTTTATTCACCCCCTTCCACATTTCGGGGCTTAGCTCGTGCGCGCTCTGTGTGTTTATTTTTATATTCAGATGTTAAGGATTGCTCCGGGAATAGGCCGTCCCTTTTCCCAGCAAGGGGAATTAATACTGTTTGAATGTTCCCTCCTTTTAGACTCTCAACGTCTAAAAGGAGGAATTTAGCTATGGAACCTACATAAGTCAAAACCTGACCACTCTTAAAAAAATACAAACAGAATAAATCAAGCAGACTGTTTATGATCTTGATCGGCCAGACTTTAAATGTGAGGGTGCTGGTGTGTGTCCGCACCTGTCTGCATGTTGGTTTGCTGTGCAGCCCACACGGTACGTAGGCACATGTACAAGCCATCCTGTAGGCATCAATACCTCCTTCTTTTCTTTTTCTCTGTTATGATTGTACGCAGGAATATTTTCTTAGCTTGTCAAACCTCCCACCGCCTTTGTCCACATGCCACATTGGATTGTATGTACGTCAAGTCAAATGTAACGCATGGGATGGGCTCCTATTCTGTGTGCGAGATCATAACTGCTGAAGTAGCCTTGTAGAGGATACCTGGCTACCCTGGACTACTCCTGGATTCATTCTAGAGCTTTAAAACGATGTCGTCCAGTCACCCTTTGAATGTGCATCCCCTGCAGACTAGAGCTGACACAGGCTATACAAGGTTACTTTTAATTGACCTGATTTGAGCCAAAGTGTTTCTCCATTGAGACTACTTTGACCTATGGAAAATACACACAGCTAATCCAACATAATGCAATGAGTTTGGGTTTAAGCTGATTGCATGGCAAACGTAAGAATATTTTAATAATTGCATGCTGGTCAGCTTCCACATAGGATAGCATAGCATATGTTTCTTGTTTCTGCAAACAGTGTCAACCCCTGGCCTTTAAGTATTCAAATGATACGGTAGTATGCCAAACACACACATACACTACCAATATAATAAGACTCATAGTTTTGGTTCAGGTCTCCAGCTCCTCCCCCTCACGCAGACTTTCCCTTCGTGCAAATACTTTGTCTGTCGCTCATGTTGTTCATCCTTTCTCTCCATCTGTCTTGTCTTCTTCCCTTTTTTATCACTCTGTCTGAATGCCTAACCCCCGCCTTCCTCCCCCTCTCCTCTCATCTCTGCGTCTCCCTCAGGAAGAGTCTCTGTGTTATCTGGGATATGGAGGATTTGCTCAGCTTAAAAGTCACTTGCCTGACCTCCCCTCCCCGCTCCGTCTATCCGCGACTATCTACTGTTGTCCAAAGGAATGCTACTCCTTCCCCAGGAACCACGCGCTGCTCCATGCTAATCCTGTACCTGCGCTTCCATCATCTACCCCCCCCCCGCCCCTTCCATTCTTCTCCTGCCTACACTCCATCTTCTTTTGGTACGCTCTCTGTTTCTCATCTTCCCGTCTGCTGACTAAAATGGTTGATATGCACATATTGAATTTCTTCAGTGATGTGGAGGAATGCTAATGTATCATAACCATATTATAGTACTTAGAGGAGACGAATGGTGCCAAGTGCTATCTGGAGAATCAAACCTCTGGAAAAGTGCCTTTACTTTCCATTTCCATCCCGCCCGCCTCCCCAACTCTAACCCAGCCCCTCCCCCCCACCAACCCTGAAAAAAAAAGATCTCCCCATTTTCTCTTCCCGCTTATGGAAATATAGAGTTAAAAAAAAGCTCTTCTGAAATTCAGTTAAACAATGGCGTAGTTGTATTCAATAATGCAATTCTCGAGGGTTTGAGTAATGTAACCTAAACAAAGCGGAGGCCAAAGCCTTTTTGACATCAGATTTTTGGTACAGTCGAAGACGTTGAATAAATATTGTTTCACAAATGTTCCTTTTATGTATACATTTGAAACAAGATCCCTGAGGCTGAGTGTAATGTACCGAACCGTCTTATTTTATTTGTGTATATGTGGAGTAACCCATCAAGCACTATAAGAAGAACCTTTTTAAATGTTTATTTTTTTGAAGTCTTACAGTTTCTTTGTTACCGGGACCCTCCCAAGTCAGCATTGAGTTGACTCCACTGCAACACACACATGTTGTCTTATTAAGCTGAAAATACAGAACAACCTTTTAACGATTCAATAAAGCATCAGAATAACGACCAACAGCTGCGTAAAAAGCTTTGCGAGGGAGACTCATACAGAGAGTCCCGCCCTGCGAGGACACGTGTGAGTGCTGAAGTCAGGCTCCGACACGGAGACCGCGCTTCTCATCCTCGTCTTCTTCTTCTCCTTCCTTTGTGTTGTTTTTCGTTTTGTTTTTTTTACATTTTATTTCTTAATACTCTATGTCTGTAGTTCTTTTTATTGATCTCCTTTTCCTTCCTCGTATTGTTGTTGTTGTTATTACGAGTGTGTGTGTGTGTGTGTGTGTGTGTGTGTGTGTGTGTTTGTGTGTGTCTGTGTGTGTGTGTGTGTGTGTGTGTGTATGTGTGTGTGTGTGTGTGATGACTCACCCTGAGCAGGGCTGTTGGGCTTGGCTGGCGGCTCACGGCTCCACATCCCCGAACGGCTCCAAAAAGGCAAGCCCTGCCTCGCTCGGCCAGCGCCTGTGTTTGTTCCTCCGTGTGTGTGTTTGTGTGTGTGTGTGTTGCTTAGTGCATGCCTATTCTGTCTGTCTGTTTACGTGTGCGTATTTGTGTACATTTGTGTGTATGTTTGTGTTTGCATAATATGTGTGTATATGGCCTTATTTATGTTAGTGTGTGAATGTGTGTGTGTGTGTGTTTTTGTGTCTAAATGTGTGTAACCAAAGGTGTGTCACTGAGGCTGTGTGCCTGCATTTGTATGCTTGCCTGTGTCTGTGCACATACTTGTGTATATGTGTGTGTGTGTATGTGTGTGTGTGTGTTTGTGCATGCGTATGCATGTTTATGTGTGTTAGTGTGTGTGTGTGTGTGTGTGTGTGTGTGTGTGTGTGTGTGTGTGTGTGTGTCTGTGTGTGTAAAATCCAGGCCTGCATTGTGCGTACTGAGAGCCAGGAAGCCTTAGCAGCATCTGACGTGGCAGCTTTCAGCGTGACCATTCCAACTCACTCCTTCTGGCTCAAACCGTCCCATAATAACTCCCCATACTGCTGCACGTGGATCCAGCGCCTAGCACACCAAAATAAAAATCAAAATGACAAAGAAAATTATCTATATGGTCAGGAATGTCTTCACAACTCAGTGCTGTATTGAAGATAGCACACGCAAATGAGCTCAGTGCGTAGTGCTTTAGCGGCCGAGCTGTTAAGATGGCGGTGTTTGGTAATGCAGTGGAGAGAAACAGGGGAAGGTACTGAGAGACGGAGGGAGAGGCTGGGTCCGGGCTCAGGAGGGGTGCATGTGGTTCCAGAGGTAATTCTCTTACCCACTAAACCACCTCCAGGCATTTCCAAGTAACTTACAGGTAATACAAATGTGCTACCCATTACATGCCAGCTGTATGCTATTAGGGCCATGCCAATTAGCTTGTCAAAATGCCAACCATAGGCCATTAAGTGATTTTCTCCCATTTTGCCCTCCTAAAGAGTAGGGGCGGGGGAGTATATAATGTACAATTATTTACAATAACACATTTTTTGACTTTCCTTGACTTTATAAGGCATTTCTTATTCACACGTGTCTTTCTCATGTGAAGAGCGAACGCCGCAAAGGTTAAAGTCATAAACGTAGCATCGAGCCGTCTCCAAGCTGCGGGTGTCATGCGAGTCGGTACAACCCCAGCGCATTTATTCTCCACTAGCCTCCGCTTCCCTCTTGGCTCTGCGTGCCTGTTTATGTAGGAGCTGCCTCTTTAATGGAGGTGGGATCACCCCCCTTTTTATGTCCTTTCGCAGGGACCTGCACTTATGGTCGTCTGTCTGGGCTGCTGTGGTCCCCTCTGAGGCTAGGGGCTGGTGGCCGCACGCCCTGGGACGACCGGCAGCGCGGTCACCTCGGGAGATAACTGTACACACACACACTCGATCTCCACCCCACCACGGAGAAGGGAGGAGGGCTTTGAAAATGGAAAGAATGGGGTTGGAGATAAGGAGGGCTTTTCAAAGTGATTTAGTGAACGCAGTAAATGTGTTTATGCTACACGATGCGCTGAGAGTATATCTTTATATCTGTGTGTGTGTGTTTGTTTATCTAAAACCTTTCAGCCTCCGGTCCGTCATGCATGTGTTTTGAATGCATGTATTTTCGGGAGGGAGGGGATCATAGCGCCTACACCAACATCTGAGGGGCTAAACGAATCACAACGCTTCATGACCCCCCTGATCAGCCAATCATGGAGCAGGTCCCTAAGAACAAATTGATTTACCTCTGCAGAGAAACTACTTTGTCTTTGTTTCCGAGTGCAAAGTGTTAGCTATAATATTTAATAAGATAGTTTCGCGAACAAAAACAGAAACATATCAAACATAGTCTGTCAATTTCAATGCAAGAATGACCATTGAAATTGACAGACTATTGAATTGATTAAATTAGTAAGCCAAAGGAAAGGTATTTACCTTTTCTGCAAGGACAGAGGAATAATCAATATGTTTGACTCTTTTCGAGTCTAGTCGAGCTGCAAGAGAGAGACATTAAAAGTGCAAGAGTGAGAGGGAGACAAAAAGACAATGAAAGTGCAGGAGAGAGATGGAGGTCAAGAGACAGGGAATGTGCAAGAGGGAGAAGGAGTGCAGGAAAGAGGGGGAAAAGAGGGGACTTTCTCAGCAAGAGGAGAGAAAGTGGCCTAGAGAGATGGATAAAGTTATAGATCAACCAGACGGAGACGGAAAAACATCCTAGAAATAAGATCAACATTTCGCAATTCCTACTGCTATGTTTCTTTTTACTGGTTTAAAATTATTTGTTCATTTGTTAACATAGAGTAGTAATTAGGTAGCATAAGCATAAAGGGTGTGTGTCTTTGTATGTGTGTGTGTGTGTGTGTGTCTTTGTGTGTGTGTGTGTGTGTGTGTGTGTGTTGGTGTGTGTGTGTGTCTTTGTATGTGTGTTTGTGTGTGTGTGTGTGTGTGTGTGTGTGTGTGTGTGTGTGTGTGTTGGTGTGCTTGCGTGGGACCATGCCCGGCTGTGGGGGTAAGGCTGGCATCTGGCCTGGTAGAGCGAGGGTAATAAAAGAAGAAGAGAGAGGGAGAGATAGTCTCTCAATTGTGCATCTCTTGTGGAGAGCCGGTCTGTTTGGCAGAGCTGGGGGATTAAGGGAAAGGAATATATCTGTTTATATATATATATATATTTATTTCCTTCGAATTTAGTGAGACTTTGGCCTGTGTGTGTGTGTGTGTGTGTGTGTGTGTGTGTGTGTGTGTGTGTGTGTGTGTGTGTGTGTGTGTGTGTACATTTGTGCGTGCATGCATGTGTGCGATATGCATTCCATTGTCGGTATGCATGCTGGCCCTGGAAGTTTGGGACCATGAAATGACGAGACCTTATCTAATGTACACACACATGTTAAGTCATATACACAAACACTGACACAAACACACGCACCGTATTCAGTTCACTTCAGAGGCACTTACGATCATACAGTTGCCTAACTTGTGTAGCACTTTGGATATAATGCCAAAGGACTAAATGTAAACAATATACTTTTAATGTGAAAGAAAAGTGAGGTCAAACTATACGTCTCTCACCTTAATATGTGCTTAATACATTTAAAGCGTAAATTAATCTGGTCTTTCTGATTGGATGGTCCCAGACCGAGCCCTGTTCTGGTAGCTGGTTCCTGGCTCACACTCTGGCATCGCTGTCCCCAGCTCTCTAAAACAACCTCTCTCTCTCTCTCTCTCTCTCTCTCTCTCTCCTCTCTCTCTCTCTCTTTCTCTCTCTCTCTCTCTCTCTCTCTCTCTCTCTCTCGCTCTCTCCCAGCCTTATGCCACAAATGGCTTCCAGACTTTCACACATAGTAATGCCTTAGTGTGTAAACAGGCCTAATTATGAATGATGCACAGACACTGTGTTTAACATCAATCTGTCCTGATGGGGGACGAGAGGAAAGCGTGAAGGAAATGTTTTATATTTCCTCTCTCGGGAACTCGGACGGACAAATTAGTTTGCGATGCATGGAAACAGCAGTTTGGTCAGTCATTTGAATAAAAATAAATGATTACAAATAAGTGACTGTGTGTGTGAGTGTGTGTGCTTGTGTGTGTGTGCGTGTTTGCGTGTGTGTGTGGAGTTCAAGCTGAAGACGACCCAAATAACTTTTTTTTCATTTGAAATTTGACTATGAGTATCAGGGAGGGATACTGGCCATCCTGCTGGCTGCTGCCAGCGTGTGTCTTGGTGCTCTGTTGCCAGGGGGGCCGGGTGTGGGCAGAGCAGGGGGGTCTTACTACGTCCGGCCCTCCTTGTGCACCTTGCCTCCACCACACCTCCCACTGAAGGGAAACAAAAAACATGGACAATTGGCTGAAGGCAGTTGAAAAGTTTTCCCTCCTGTCTTGCGTATTCGCCCATTCTCTCTCTATCTCTAACGCATTCACCCTCTCTGCCCCCACCCCTTTCTCTATCTGACTCCCTCTCACTCTCTCACCCGTTCGCTCTCTCGCTCTCTCTCTCTCTCTGTCTCTCTGTCTCTGTCCCTCTCTCTCTCTCGCTCTCTCTCTCTTTAAAATGGCCGGTTGCCTGTACCTCATATAAATGTGTCTGTGTTGGGCAAAGTTTAGCACAGGGTAGTGATTGTTTCCTGAATATTTAATTTCAATGCAAGGCACAAACAGTTCAGGGATAAAAATGATAATACCGGAACAACTGTAGATTATCCAAATATCTTTGCACATAGATTTAGAGGTATATTAGAGGTATATATTTAATGCAAACATAAAGAAATGTAGAGGACATATGTTATCCTATATTTGCTTTTATTATTCCACTTACTTTACATTTATCAACTCGACCTTTATCAGAGAAAATAAAAAAGAAAACATTGCCACCCTCACCTGTCATCGGAGTGGCATTATCACATGATCTAATAAAAACTTCAAAGTCAGGAGGAATCAAATGGCTCAAAGTCACGTGTCCCTGCCCTATTTAATACCTTCCTACCAAGTTCACGTATCTTTTTCAGCCATTTGTTTTAGGTAAAAGAGATGCAGAGATTCAAAAAAACCTATTAGATGAAGAATATTTATTTAATTAGACAGCTATTTAAATACCAAAGGACTATTTGGCTATTTTTGTTTATATTGTTGTATTAGGTTGTATTCAATAATTAATATTTGGCGGTAATTACATAATTATGGCCAATATGTCCATAATTGTAATATTTGAAATAAACATATTTTAGTCAAACACCATTAGAATAATATATGAAATTGAATCATAATCAAATAGCCTATATTCTGATCAGTACCGTGGAATATAATTTTTAAACCCCATTCCAACGCAAGGTATTGCAATTGAACATGATTATTCTTTTTAACATGACTATGGTTTAATTTGAACTAATGGCTGTATGAAAAGACGATCAATGCATTTTTTTTGTTCTTTGAATCATTTGTATGCATTTTATGAACGTTGCCCTTTAGAACCCAATCTTTAATTTTCCCTGGAACATTTTATTAGCGGCTGATATTATTAGCCCCATGTGAACGGTTTATATTTTATTTTCCTCATCGGTTAATCCTAGGCCTATTTTTGCGTTCCTGCGTTCCTACACCAAAAATCGAAATATTGCTGCATTAGTAGGCCTATGAGTCATGACGAGGCGTCGTTGAAATTCAAGAGGCACCATAAAATCAATTTATGGACTAATCTTGTTCCCTTTGGCATTTACTAACGTAAAAGCATTGATTCATTAAGTCTTGCTTTGCACCGGCCGTTTCCGTGTAGCTATCCTACACTTTGTTTGCTGTGTTACTTTAAATGATCGTCCACCCTCTCTCTCTCTCTCATTTGCAGAGCTAAAGGACGCGTTTAACGTTCCTCTATGGTTGAACCGAGTCCAGAGCGGGAAGGAGTGTTTTAGTTGTGAGGTCGCGGGAGGAGCTGACCTATTTGGCTGCTGGTCGCCCTCGCGCCGGGCCTCTGCTCGGCTCTCTGCTCGGTTCGGTGTTTATAGCGCAGCTCCCCGTCTTAACGGAGTAGATATTTAGATTAATAAGCACATGCATTTTGTAACTTTTTATTTAGCATCCACCATACGCATACCCAACCCAACGGGCGAACCGACGTGTAGGCCTACAGACCGGGAGGGAAGACAATTCAACGAGTCACACTGAAAGGTGGCTTCCCCTCTGCAGCGTGCATTATTCTGAGGTATTTATGTGACAGCCTGAAGTGTAGACCGACGGACACGTTTTGCTTAATGCCACTTGATTTTTCAGTAAAGCGTTCATGCTTGTTAAGACCCGTGGCTAGGTGCTCATTTGAAGATAACCCTCACTTTAGAGAATCTATTATAATTTTGCCAAATACATGGATTTATTTGAATGGGTTTAAGGCGTTCGCTTTTGTTCCTTTGAATTGGGCAACCCCGCTGCACGGCTGAAACAGCTCCTGAATAGGTTTCCCCTCAAATGGATGTTGATTATAGCTTACTCGTTTTAGTAGTCCACGTTGTCTGGACTTAAAGACAACCCTTCGCGATCCATCACAATATAGGAATGAATCCATAAGGCAAATACGAAACCTTTGACCATGCGGTCCTCTCAGAGGCAGGCCTGTTGAAGCCACAGACCCAGCGATGCCTGTAAAGGTGACCTTTTGTGACACCTTTACGTGAGTCTAGACCTATCACCTGCCCGTGTCTGAATAAAAACTGTCGGGCCTGTGTCCCAAATTATGTGGGCTTTTTTTTTTTTTTTATCAAACCGTCACTTGATGTAGGCCTGTGGCTCCGCAGAGTTCACAGATTTTGCTCTGGTTTAACGATCTCTTTGTGTCTCTCCTGCCAGTTGTTACAATTCTTACAATTCAGCCCCTTAAAACCGAGGCAGCTTTCATTCTTTTCTCCGGTCCTTTCTATATCCCAGGCCTTCAGCTGGCCAGATTGTCTCGCGGTGCCTGTCGACCGAAGGTCACCGTTGTAGATGGGAGAGCGTGGTACGCAGAGATAAGATGTGCTGTCACTCAAACAATCACACCTACACACCAGCATATAGCCACGTGGTTCATTTTCTGTCAATACCATTCCTTCATTCAATTAAAAAATGTTCGGCTCAATATCACATTTATTTTTAAGAAATGCAGTGACAGTGACAAACCATAGCCACTAAAATATTTGCTGTCTTTTGCTTTTAGATCTAAATCATATTTTAATGTAGCCTACTTAAATAAGTAGAAATATTAGTACAATATTACAGATAAACGTGAATAAATATACCTTTATAGTTACAAAGTATTGTATTAAAGATACACAAATAAATATATAAAACACAAAGACATCAATTAACATGTAGGCCTATAGTTACATTTTGTAAATTCATGCGAGGACATACAATATATATTTTCATGGTGCCTCCTCTAGATGTCTCCGTTCTTGTTTTAGCTTCAAATAAATTGTTTAATTTAAATTTCTAACAAACATACTCATAGTCATACTTTTAATTATTGCCCCCTTCATAACAATATTTAGACGGGAGACATTATATGTAATGGATTTTTGGAAAAACTGTTCAGTTCAACTCTAATGAGTTAACACACAAACAAACATGCGGACGCACGCATGCACACACTCCCCAACACCCACACACACATAAAAATACAAACACAGACACACAAACACACACACACACACTCTAATTCAAATCCCTCATCCTGTCTGCCCTTAATATTGGACTCATTTTCTCTTTGCTGGTCGCATTCTGAGCGTGGTGTTTAGCATGTGAACTCAGGTGTTTCCCCGCGTATGACTGGCACCAGCCAGGCCTCATCTGGCTGCAGGCGGGCCCCACCTCCCAGTCCTCGGTCCCCAGTCTAACTCTGGGACCCGGCCGGTTAGCCAGTTAGCCAGCTAGCCAGCCACTAGTAAGCCAGCCAGCCAGGTAGTCTCACCACGGCCAACCCGCTTGCCGGGCCGGCGGCCCTTCGGCCAACCACCTCTCGGGGGCCAGATAGTCAACCAATCATTCACGCAGCCCGCCAGCTAGTCAAATAACCATCCAGCCGTCCAGAGCGCACAGTGTGCCAGCCAGTCAATCTGCAGCTAGTGCAGTCAGCCACCAGCAGGCAGGCTCTACAGTCATCCAGGGGGGGGGGAGCCAGTGCTGCAGGTCCCGGCTGCCAAGCGGGGGGGGGGGGGGGGGGGGGCATGGTCTTTGTGGTGCGCTCACACTACCCACTACCCCCAGTCACATGGCAGCTCCTACCGCCCGAGCCAGATCCATCAGCTAGCTGTTTGTATCTGTCTGTATGTGTCTTCCAGGCTTCACAATACCCCCATAAATCCCTTCGTACACGGCACAGGTCGATGGTGTCGTTCAGACGATGTGAATGGAGGGACGTGCTACTCTGATGCTGGAAGGGTGACAAGCCAACACTGCGTTAAGGAGTGTGTACTGTATGGACGTATTTCGACATTTGTCTATACTTTGATTTGTTTACATAAATGCATATGTATTGGTTCTGCTGACCGACTGTCTAAAAGGCACAGCTTCTCAAGCTATATAGATGGGGCGGGGCCACAGGCAGCGTGGTCGTTGTCCTCCTCGCTTTGTGTGTTAAACCCAGGAACAGCTGCTGGTCTGAGGGTCTGGTGGGATTTTGGGCCTGCGTTTTCTCATGCCATCCCGTGCCAAGGTAGTGTGACGCGGGTGGGGAGCGGGTGGGGAGGAGGCGGAGGGTGTTGTTTTATAGGCTGCTTAGCAACCACGCCGGTGACGAAGGAAGAGCTGTAGGAAGAGGAAGGGGAAGTGTGGAAGGTGGCGACGGTCTCGATGGCGTGCTTGTAAAACGAATCCTAAAATTAATAGATTGGGAAGTTGTCTTGCTAATGGTGTGCCTGCTGTCTGTGCCACACACATAACGACCCTATTAAATTCTGCCTCTCCCCGCCCTCTCTCTCTCTCTCTCTCTCTCTCTCTCTCTCTCTCTCTCTCTCTCCCTCTCTCTCTCTGCCTTAGCGGCTCACTCATTCACTTGCTCAGTCCATGCGAGGGCTCGCTCATTTTCTCGCTCTTCTTTTCTCACTCTATTTTTCCACTATACCAACCCACCAGCCAACCCACGCACCCACCCAGCAACCAGCCCAACAACACCCCAACCTCAAGTCTCCCCCCACCTCTCTCTCTCTCTCCCCCCTTCTCCTCTGCCATTCCTCCCTTCCCTCCCTTTCAGTGGTAGGAGCGTGCGTATTGGCTGGGCTTTTTGAGAGTCGGTGCCAAATAGGTGGGCCCTCTGCGTGTTGGCACAGACTCACTCAATGGTTAGGGAAAGGCAAGTGGAGGGAAACAGAGAGAGAGGGAGAGAGAGAGAGAGAGTTGGAGAGAAAGAGAGCAGCCAGAGAGAAGCCTCACTCTGGTCTGCCAGCGGTCGTGTAGCCCGTCCAACATTGATTCGGTCCTCTTGTTTTGTTGTTGTGTTTTTTGGAGGGGGGGTACTCTCTTCTCTTCTTCTTCTTCTTCTTCTTCTTCCGCGTTTGGTGCACCCCCACTCCCATCCCATCCCCCCCTCCTCCTCCCTTACTCCCTCCCCCCCGTCCAAATCTGTCAATCCCTTGCCGTGAGTCGTTACGCAGAACCTACCGGACTGAACCGGTAGCGCGCCGTGCATTGCCAAGCCTTTTTTTTTTTTCTCACTTGTTTTTCTTTTTTCAATAGAATCTATTCACTTTAGAAATCCTGCAAGAATTTTCTTGGATTTTTTTTTCTATTTCTATATTTTCTGTATTTATTGATTTTTTTTTCCATACTTTAACATCTACTTCTTCGGAGAAAGAGGCTGTTGAACTTTTCTGTCCTCTTCTTCTTCAGTGCTTGGGAATGGCACTACTCGAGCCGTTGCTGTGAGAGTACCTCCTGTATTTTGGTTCCGGTATTACACTTTTCCCCCACTCATATGAGCACCTACCCCCCACCACCCACTCGCCCAGCGAGCTACTCTGGACAATTTTTCATACATCTTCTCTGCCCATTCGTAGTATTTCTAAGTTATTTTTTTGCTCTTTAGTTTTCTGCAATTACTTGATCGCTTGTTGCGGTGGTTCTGACCCACATCAGTCGCTGAACAATTGGAGCCTTTTGGGGGTTTCTTTATACACGGAGGGCTGAGTTTATGATGAGAGAGAGAAATGGTAAATACCTGGTTAATGTTGTCTCGCCATCTTATTTTCTTATTCATAACAACACAATGCAATTTGAGGATAATTCTGAACATTGCAATTTTGCAATTTGCAATTTGAGGATAAATGTATTCTCCAAAGGCTTTTCGTCATTTTTGGCTGTGTTTTTTCTTTATAATTCAGAGTTGTCATAGAAGTGAATGTCTTTTGTGCTTTCGGTGTTGTTAGAAAAACATGCATTCTTTTATTTTAGCTTTAGATGCTTTCTCAGTAAAAGGTTTTTTTAAGCAAATGTATTCCTGAATTTATACATATTTTTTAAGAAAAATACTTAATAATACGACTTTCAACAGCATATTCACAGTGGCTGTAATTGTTAAAATATATATATTCTTTGTTGCTTCCTGTTTGCCAACAGTGTTGTGTTGTATTGCAGTGAGGACATTTTATAATTCGCTGTAACGTCTACATTTTGTTGGGAGTGTTGTCTCTTCTCTCCCTCTTTCTCTTTCTCTCTCTACCCCCTCTCTCTGCCTCTCTTTCTCTCAATGCATCTCTCTCACTCTCTCTCTATCTCTCTCTCCCTGTCTCTCTCTCCCTCTCTCTCTCTCTCTCTCCTTCTGGCTCTCTCTCTCTCGGGCACCTCTCGCACATTCTCTCGTTCTGTTCTCACAGAGCAGGCGCAGCTTCTCCATGCTGCGCGCCGGCACTAACTGCTTCTCCTCTCTCTTCCCCTCTTCTCCCCCGCTCCCTCTCTCCCCGTCGTTCTCACCCCCCTTCTCCCCCTCTTTCTCCTCCGTGTCGGCCTGCCTGGCCCCCGCCCACACCTCCTCCTCCACCCTGCCCCCGTCCTCTCTGTCCTCCTCCTCCCTGATCCAGGATGAGTTCCATCCCTTCATCGAGGCCCTGCTGCCCCACGTCCGTGCCTTCGCCTACACCTGGTTCAACCTGCAGGCCCGCAAGCGCAAGTACTTCAAGAAGCACGAGAAGCGCATGTCCAAGGAGGAAGAGCGTGCGGTCAAGGACGAGCTGCTGGGCGAGAAGCCCGAGATCAAGCAGAAGTGGGCGTCGCGCCTGCTGGCCAAGCTGCGCAAGGACATCCGGCCCGAGTTCCGCGAGGACTTTGTGCTCACCATCACGGGCAAGAAGGCCCCGTGCTGCGTGCTGTCCAACCCCGACCAGAAGGGCAAGATCCGGCGTATCGACTGCCTGCGGCAGGCGGACAAGGTGTGGCGGCTGGACCTGGTGATGGTGATCCTGTTCAAGGGCAGCCCTCTGGAGAGCACGGACGGAGAACGGCTGGTCAAGTCGCCCCAGTGCTCCAACCACGGCCTGTGTGTCCAGCCCCATCACATCGGGGTGTCGGTGAAGGAGCTGGACCTCTACCTGGCCTACTTCGTCCACACGCCAGGTACGTGGCCCTACCACCTCTTATTGAGGGAGCGCAGCTGTGTCATTTGGGGGGGGGGGGGGGGGGGATGTGCGCACGAGAGTAACATGTGTGATGTGTGTGTGTGTGTGACGTGTGTGTGTTCCTGACATTTTCATGCACACACGCACAAACGTACACATACACATACAGGCGCACGCAGACGCACGCATACACACACACAAACATATGCCAACGTAGGACATATAAACCTGGGTACAAACATACGCACACACACACATATACGTCGACATAAGACATATAAATCTGGGTACAAACATGCACACGCATGCATACACAAATAACCTCATATTTATTCATATCAGATGGCAGCACTTTATTTTGAACCACATGTTTATTAAACCCGTCAAAGACATTTGGAACAACAAAAAAGAACAAGACATAAATATTTTGTTTTATAGATTTTATTATGTTTTCAATTAATATAATTTACTTATTAATTGATTAATGAATTAATGAATTATGAAGTGATGTTAAACATAGTAGATTATATAAAATGTGCATTGCTTTTTAATTAATATTTATTTATTTTCTCACATCTTCAATAGCAGATATGAAGTAAATACGTATATTAAGAAGACATTTGGCTGATGCTCTGGCTTGTATTTGTGCGTAACATTATTACACTGCATACGCACATACACTTTTTAGAACAGATATTGTCTGTGTGTTTGCACGCTGTAAGAATGTGTTCCTATGGCATAGAAATTATCATATTTTGTGATTTTGTAAGCATTGTACTTATTTGTTATGCTTTAGGATTTTTTTTAAACCTTGATGTAGCTTTATGGCTTTTTAAAGCTACTATTTAGTGCTGAGAGATTGGCTCGGTCATAAGTGGTGTGTGTGTGTGTGTATGTGTGTGTTTGTGTTCAACCCTAAAGTCAAACGCATGCATAATCATACAATCCTATGCGCTCATAGTTAGCATTGCAGTCATGGTCACATTCAAACAGGGGTTAAATATACTTATATTCAACTAAATAACCACCAACAAACAAGACATGAGCACAACACAAAAAGTCTGTCATCTACTTTTAGCCAAAGAGCGTTTGGTGTGCTGCGGACACTCAGACAGCCAACAGCCACAGTGCATGCTCTCGGCCAAACATTATCATAGATACAGTTGGATTCAGCCAAACATCACGGATACACACATACGTGATCCCCCACACACACTCGCGCATACACACACACTCACACGCAGCCAGCCGCTGCTGCAGTTCAGCGAAGTGTGTGTACTGTCGCTGGACGTGTAGCCAACACACTGGCCCTGTTGTAGATTTTTAAAACCTGGCCAAAAACACTGATCGCTCTCTCTCTCTCTCGCTCTTTTGCTGTTTCCCTCTATCTCTCTCACTCTCTCTCTAAAATTCAACACTGTTATGGCCAAAACCTTCAAAACACACTGTGCTTCGCCATTGACTGGCGACAAAAATATAAACACACACACAAACACACATTAACACATACACACATACACACACACACGCACACATACACATACACACACACACACACACACACACACACACACACACACACACAGACACACACACATACAAACAACCTAATATTATCTCAACTGAACATTTCTGGAGTCACCCAGTTTGGTACACACACACAAACACACACAAACACACACACACACACACACACACACACACACACACACACACACACACACACCACACACACACACACACACACACACACACACACACACACATACAATAAAAACAGATTTGTTCTTCAAACACACTAAATGATGCCCAAATATCTACACTAATTTGAATATAACCAAGCCCTCCTGCACCTGTCTCTCTTTCTCTATCTCACTCTCTATCTCACACACGCACACACACACACACACACACACACACACACACACACACACACACACACACACACACACTCACAGACAGGGCCGTAGACGGGGGCAAGGTCTTTGTGCGGCCCGGCTACAGCCTGGCAGTAGGTCCAGTCTGGCTGCGCTGGCATGTCTGCTACTATGATAAACAGAAGGCCTCAGGGAGGCTGTGTTGTGTGTTAGCGCACACTTCATTACCTAGTAACGCAACGTCATTTACTTATTTTGTATCAGTACCACTAATTCAAGCTACAATCACTTTTGCTATCATTGTATTATATTATTATCGTTGATTTTAATGACGTCGTCACAACATTAATTTATTTTGAGGTGTTCTTCCTGGTCATTTTAAATTGTAGATCATTTTCTTGGTTCATTTAGCAATGACATTTATACATTAACTCCAAAACAGAATGGAAATAAAATATTTTATGCCATTATAAATACATCTACATTATATTTGTAATTCTATTCAGAATTTCAATAAAAAATTGCCAGGCAATCACGGACAACAATCTAGTGCGGCTTTTTCCTCAGTAGGGTGTTCAACATTTTCTTTCTCAGGAGGTTGTTCAACATTTTCTGTCTCAGTAGGGTGTATAACATTTTCTTTCTCAGTTAGCAGTCTGAGTAAAATTGTCTCTTTTTCGATCACTGTGATTTTCCCTACTCTCATTGATAATAATTGTGATATCGAATAATTTTTTTTTTATTGACATAGCGATGGATTCAAACGAGCTCACACACACACACACACTCGCTCAATTACACATTATAAGCATTTAAGACATTTGCTATTTATATCAATCAATTAAAGAAACACTTTTAAATATAGTTTTTTGGTCTCTTTTACAGATATAATACAAATATTACATACAAAAGACATCTTTAGTTAAAGTGTGATTGTTCTATCGTTGTTGTTTTTAACAATGGCGCTGATGTTTTACGGCTCAGTTAGTCCATACACACATCCATATGCTCTGTTATGTCACTATATAATTTTTATGTGCCACTTCACCACAGTCATGCGTACTGTGCTTTGGCTGACGGCACAACAGGCAGACGGTGTGTTGGAGCTGGCTGAAGCCCAGGTCAGGCCTGGTGGAGAACGTGTTTTGTCTTGTCACGTCTTATCTAGCTGACCCAGTGGGCACTCTGAACACTTACCCACCTCCAGATAGAAGGTTCTGCTCTACATGCTTGGTGGAGATCTCAGAGAGGGTGATAGAGAGAGAGGGAGAGAGGGGAGAGAAATATGTGTGTGTGTGTGTGTGTGTGTGTGTGTGTGTGTGTGTGTGTGTGTGTGTGTGTGTGTGTGTGTGTGTGTGTGTGTGTGTGTGTGTGTGTGTGTGTGTTTAGACAACGTTGTTCCCACCATGTACTTTTCCGCCATGCTGCGTGCCAACGGTTCCTTTGGCGTTGCAGACAGAGCGAGAGAAGCCCTCATTGTTAGTTTTTTTGTTTGGTTCTTGCGTTTGTGTCGCTCTTTAGCGCGTTTGTATTCCCCCTCCTCTCTCTCCCTCTGATCCTCAGCACACTTGTTTTGTCTCCTTAAACATCAACCTCATTGTTGCTCTCACTGAGGTAGAGCCTCCCATGATCCCCTTTGTTTGTTCTGTAGGAGAGTGATAGAGGAAGAGAGGCACGTCGAAGGCAAGAGGGAGAGACACAGGGTGCAGGGGGAAGAGCTGCAGAAACAGGGATTGTTCAGTCTGGCAGAGGGTGCATGTTGCAGTTATTGTGGGAAGGAGTGGAAGATGTCTTGTGTTTTGTTTACGGCAGAGTGGCGAATGATGCAATGGGGAATCTCAGGGCTCACCATCAGTGTCGGAAGCAATAGAGCCAGCCAGCCAGCCAGCCAGCCAGCCAGCCAGCCAGCCAGACTTGGCTATAGCAAGCTAGCTAGCAAGCTTACTATTAGCCAAATCCACCGAAGCCGTCTCAGTGGCAAAGCATATCAAGCCAAACCACCCACAACCTTTTTCACGGCCTCGAACCCTGGAAAGACCACAACCCGACCAGCATGACACGGTGCCTTCCTACCGGACAAAGCCCCGTGGAGGGTAGCAGCCAGGAGCCTCCGGAGGAACAGGGGGGGGGTAGAGGTGTGGGCCCCAGCACAGCCCACGTGGCTAGGGGGTCACCTAAGTGAGCAGCACATTATTTTCGGCGCATTACTTTTAGCGTTTTATTACCGCGAGTGACTGATGTTATTAGGGAGATAGTGATCTGTTGGCCCCGGGACCCGAGTGTGGTGCCAGGAAGCCACACGCTAGCGGGGTCCGTCCCTCTGGCTCGGCTGCTGTAAACACACACAGAATGGTGCTTCTTCACTCAGAGCAGTGTTATTATTATTCGTTTTTTGTCGTCTTTTTTCTCCTCTTTGTGTGTAATATTAATGTGGCTTCTGTGGAAATTCCTGCTTGGCGACAGCGACCAGCACCATGCCATCTGCGGAGAGTTAATTTCGCCTGCTTTACATCATCGCAGCCTATTTGATTTATAGCCTCGCTCTGTTTCGGCTTAAATCAGCCCACTCTGCTGACTTATTGAAAAGGAGAAAAATGAAATAAAATAAAATCACGGCGACTCCGATCGCTGTCCAAGGTTAGCTCAGTGCACTCCATCTTACTCATATTTTGGATCCCTTTCGCCGCAAAAAAGATTTGTACCAAAAAAGAACCCTCTATATTTTCATTCAAAGCGTAATCGCGAAAAGATGTTTTAAGTATGTTTCCAATCACAAGCGGAATACAGGAAATTTGCAGTCATTCGGAGGGAGGTGTGAAATGTGCTCTCTGTGCCTATTCCTACCACCGCCTCACCCCAGACGCGGCGCCTCCTGCTGCCAGATCCCCCCCGCCCCCCCTCCTCGCCGGCAGAGACCGTCACGGCTTGGACGCCACTGTGAGAAAAGACGGGGCTCGCGAAAGAAGGAGAGACAGAAAAAAAAGGGAGAGGGAGATAGAGGAAAAAAAAGGAGAACAATTCTTAAGCTCCCTGTCCTTACATCCAGAGAACCCGCAAAATGAAAATCCTTATTTTTTTCCTGACCAGGAAAGTCCCCTTGATTTAGATTTACGTTCATGAATGTACAGATGGAATGATGTATGGGTTGAGAGAGAGAGGAAGAGAGAGAGAGAGCGAGGGAGAGAGAGAGAGAGAGCGAGGGAGCCCCTCTGTTGGTCATGGATGACATGATGGAAGGTGCTGGAGCTGTTGAGTTGTGGAGGGAGGGGCTGATGGACTCACCAGGCCTCCACTCCTCCTTTCACCAAATTTCCCACAAAAATGACCTGTTGTTAATTTCAGCCATAACGTTGCAAAAGCTGAGTGGACTGGGTGTGTGTGTGTGTGTGTGTGTGTGTGTGTGTGTGTGTGTGTGTGTGTGTGTGTGTGTGTGTGTGTGTGTGTGTGTGTTGTAGATGCTTGTCAGTTCATCTTCAGATTGTAGATGCATAAGATAGCAACACAGAGAGAGAGAAGAGGGTTGGAACTTAAGTCTTGTTTTTAGCAGAACCAGCACGGCTGATTTAAAGTTCCCTGCATCTCTTTTTTCCACTCTGCCGAACATTAAAACGCGATCTTGCTCTTTTCAACGTTGTGTTTCAAGATTGTGCGGGGTGCGCAGCAAATTACTTCTTTACTCTTCTTCAAAAGCCCAATGTTTAAGCTTTTTCCATCCAGCTACTACACACAGCTAATACACAATTTGATAGATATTTATGTGATGTATAGAACAGCGTACAGATCATGCAGGGTGGGTCAGGGACACCACATCACAGAGTATAATCCAGCTCTCTGCTCGGGTTCAGAGGAGACAACTCTGGGCATTAGGAGACCAGAGCATTTAGACAGCCAAGGGGGCTCTGGACCAAACATGAATTTTCAGTCACAAATAATCACACACAAACACACACACACACACACACACACACACACACACACACACACACACACACACACACACACACACACACACACACACGCACAGAAACACACACACATGCCTTCAAACGCACAGAGGCACACACACACACACACACACACACACCCACACACACACACACACACACATACACACACACACACACAAACACACACACACACACAAACAAATACTCATACACATCCACATAAATATACACACACACACACACACACACACACACAATCACTTTTATGGAAATAATGACACTAGCAGACTTCATAAGATAATTATTATTATTATTATTATTATTATAATACATAGAAAACATCCAGGGGGGAAATTCACTGTTTACAGTGTTGTTATGTTGGGTTTGGTATTAAACTCTGTTATCAAACTATTAAACACTGACCTTTTGTTTGGGCGTCTATGTCCTTAACCTACACATATTTTGGACAGAGACCTGTGCTTCAGTGTAGAGCTCCAGTGATGGAGAGACGTGGTAAACACGTTATTCGAAACAGAGAATCTTCTGCTGTCAAGCTGCAAGCAAAGGTTTTGTCGTTAGATCGTTCTACTTTTGCATTGAAAGGAGCTGGGAACTGGATTTCTTTAAGGTTTATTTATTTATTTTGTTATTTTAAAGAGGTGTTATTTTGGTGATAAACATTAAACACGAGACGTTGCTAAGCTATTAAAAATCCGCACAGACGGGAGTTTGGCTCATTTTCCGCAGACTTTTTTATTTCTTTGACACGAGAGAGAGATCATATAACCCTGTATAAAATAATAAGTGCCGCACATGTTTTCTTCATTTGCTTAAGTTTTTGCCATGTGCTATTCACCTTGGATACAACACTCATTATATTGAATTATGGCTTCCTTGACAAAATAGGAATTTCTAAAGCTCTTGAGTGAAGGTCATATCAACCACATATCTCTGCAGCCAAATGTACTTTTTTAAAATAATTTTGCCCAGCCTAATTAATGTACTGTTTTAATTTGTATTTATTTTATACATAACTATTTGATCTAAATATCAATAAAATGTTAGAATTAGTATTTTAAAAATCCTGATTATTTATATTATAGTTATTAATATACTGTTATTATGTAACAGTACTTTGCAGAACCTAAAATCCTGTTTGGATTTAATGACACAATTAAAGGTACTAGTGAAAGGCAAATAAAAATGGACGTACGCAAAGCACACAGCAACAAACAAAAACCTTCATTAGCAGAGCTAAATAGAATATTAAGTGACTTTTATATTGTAAATAAACCTGAACAATATTGGGAAGACGGTAAAAGTGGAGTGAAAGGGGCAGGGAGAAGGTGTGAAGAGAAAGGTAATTCAGTGACAGTAAGATTGTAGGGGTGGGGATTGTCTGTATTAATACTGTGCCTTCCTAGTGCCTGGTCCCTTTTTAGGCTTATGTAATGGTGCCAACCGTGAAATGTGTTTGTCCCCAAAAACCATATACACACTCGGGAGGGTTCCCCGAACTCAGGGAGTGAGTGAGTGAGAGTGAGAGCGTGTGAGTGTTTATGAGGGAGAGGGAGAGGAGGAGGAGTGTGGAGAGTGGTGGCCGGTGCTAGCAGACAGGCCAGCCAGACAGTGCTGAGAGCCAGGGAACATGGCTTATTCACCGGGCTACACTCACAGCAAGGCCCTGGCATCTGCTGCTAAGTCTGGCTAACAACGCCATTCAACGTCGGAGAATGAGAGTCATGGTGCTGAGCCCTTTCTATCCACGTTCAATCACAGTTCTTCTGTTGGGTATCTTTTTCATTATTTTTTTCAAATGGTCATTTATTTCTTTATTTTTCTTGTTGTTTTTCTCACGTTAAAGAGGCGGAAAAACCTAGCTAAACACCACTTTCCGCAGAAAAATATTTGCAAATATATAAAATCAAACAATTAATTATTTTTCGGCCCGCAGTGAAAGGAATTGATATGTGGGGGCGTTCCGTAAATACAAAAAGGAAAAAAAAGTTTCAGTTGTGTCTGCGTCCGTTCTTGGCACGGCGCGGTCCTCCCTTGTGTACCATGCCAGATTTTCACACACCGTCCCTGCCAACCTCCCTTCTTCTGATCCTCGCTTTCTGTTTCTTCTTTTCTCTTCCTTTCTTTCACTTGTTCCCCCCTTCTTTCTTTTATTCCTCTTTAGGGGTTCTAATGAAAGCACCCACAACCCCCCTCCCCCCCCGCCCGGCCCCCCGCCCGGCCCCCCCTCGCCTCATTAGCACCCTGGGCTCCGCTTTACTGCCGCAGAAAAATGTATAATATCTTGTAAGCACAAACATTTCCACACTCAATAGGTCCATTATGCCCGGGGATCCTCCTCCAGCCAAACACCACCGGTTAGAAAGTTATGACCGCCATTCGGGGCGCTTTTATTGTGGCTTCTGATAAGGAGTAAATGATTGCCAATACCACCGGACAAATAACATTAGTCCAACGTGCCATGAAATAGCTCCCCTCAGCCCGCGCGTGTTTTATTGTCACACAATAGTTTCCTCTTAATTCTTTGAGGCAGTGTGTGTTTTCAATTTTTTTAAAGACAGTTGAATTTGTGTGACTATGTGTGTGTTTGTGTTTTTGTGTGTGTGTGTGTGTGCGTTTGCGTGTGCGTTTTAGAGTTCATTTCAGTGTGTGTGTGAATGTGTGTGTGTATCACAATAATAACTAGAATTACAATAGGTATCCATATAAACTCTGTGAATACCTTATATATATAGTTTCAGCAGAGGGGCCTGGTGTTTTCTGGTAAGTGGAAAGAAGGAGAGACTGTCTTGGTGGCGGGAGGGGGGAGGGTGTATGGCTGGGGGGCCGATGGTGTGGATGGGGGGGAGGGTGGGTGGGGACAGTAACAGTGAGGAAGAGAAGAGGCTTGCTGAGAACCACAACAGAATGCAGAGAATCAAATTTGGCATGGCTCTGTGTCAGCGAGTACGCTTCAAACCAGTTTGGACACAGATCTAGGACACGAGACGCAGAGAAGAAAGAGGGATGAAACAGGATAGGGAACAACATGGGATAGGAATGGGGGGGTATGATTTCATGTGCACGTGCTGCTTGGTGCAAGAATGTGTGTGTGTGTGTGTGTGTGTGCGTGCGTGTGTGTGTGTGTGTGTGTGTGTGTGTGTGTGTGTGTGTGTGTGTGTGTGTGTGTGTGTGTGTGTGTGCTGTAAATCGATGGCAGTGAAGGGACAGTTGATTGGGGTTGTCAAAGTGTATGTGCATCTATAGGGGAATTGGTGAGGTGTGTGTTTGTGTGTGTGAGTGAGTGAGTGAGTGAGTGAGTGAGTGAGTGAGTGAGTGAGTGAGTGAGTGAGTGAGTGTGTGTGTGTGTGTGTGTGTGTGTGTGTGTGAGAGAGTGTGTGTGTGTCTATGTGTGTGAGTGAGAGAGTGAGTGAGTGTGTGTCTAAGTGTGTGTGTGAGTGATTGAGTGAGTGAGTGAGTCAGTGTGTGCGTGTGTTTGTGTGTGTGTGTCTGTGCACGGGTGTGCGTGCGCGCGCATGTGTGCGCATGGATCTGTGTTTTGAGAGTGTCCCTCATTGAGGACTTAAAAAGCAAGCGGATAAATAAATAGGGAGGCGGTAAACAAGGCTGGCCGCCTCATCAAAAGGCGCCATTCATGTGCGAGGAGCGGCGAGAGAGTATCTCAGAGGACGCACAGACGCGCTGAATCCCCCGCGCACATGAGGAGGGGACGGCACTTGTCTGCATAACAGAAAAAAATAAAATAGCATTAGTGTGTGTGTGTGTGTGTGTGTGTGTGTGTGTGTGTGTGTGTGTGTGTGTGTGTGTGTGTGTGTGTGTGTGTGTGTGAGAGAGAGCAGGTGGGAAGTAGACACTCTTAACGAGTGGGATTAGGTGTGGTGGTGTGGTGGTGGGGCTGTGGGGAGAGATACTGTTTGTTGTTTGGTCTCCATTCAGGGTCCCCGGGAGCATGGAGGCCAGTTGTTGTGTTGTTTGTCAGGGTTAAAATGGTGGCGGTGGAAGTGGAAACTGACAAGTGAGTGTTGACATCTGTGGGGGCAAATAATTATAGAAAAAAAATCACACTTTTTTTCCTCTCAATATTAATTTTGAGAGAGGAGAAGGTGTGATTTTGGCCCACGTTGCAGTAGCCAGCTTGATGTTCTTGTGCATCATTTTGAATGTTTCTGCTGTCTCAAATCTAAAATAAAGCCCTCAGAAAGCTATATCTGAGTGTTTTTCTTTTTGCAAACTTTAGGGTCACTTACTGTCCATTTTCTCATGTCATGAACCGCAGGCCAAAGAAATGCCAAATAAAATAAATATTTTTCATGTATTTCCATTCAAAGTGCTTTTTCTAATATTGCCAAATTATTTTCCAAAATGCAGCCATCCAGAAATATCTCTTTTGGGAGATGGTGTGCACGTGTGTGTGTGTGTGTGTGTGTGTGTACACATCATGTGGTGCAGTGTGCATCATAAATAATATTTTCTCTGAGCTTTACTGCTGTGCTGGTGTCCATGAACGCAGGCCAAGCAGCAGGGGGTGGCTCCGCATTTAAGAGTGTGAGTTTGGAAACCAGGGAGAGTTTGGGCTCCCAGTGTTACCGTGGTGATTGGGTCGCGGAGCCGACAGAGGATCTTCCTTCCTCTGGCTCGTCATAACTCCGTCCTGCCTCTTGTCAGCCAAGGGGAGCGGGGTGTTAAGGAGGCGCTAAAGCTCCCTTTTGCATGTGTTGTTTGCCGCACAAACTTTTCAATTAACCAGAGACGGGCTTCTAGATAAACACATCAGGGTTAAGGACGTTTGCAGGCTCTCCCTGAGTGGCTATTCAGCGTGCCAGCCACAAAGGCAACGGCAAGCCGAGTGCTCGCTGTTCTCATCGGCTTGAAATTCTCCGTCCCTGTTTGTTCACATAGCAACACACCAGCCTGCGGTTTGTTCGCCGATTGCCCCATTTATATCTGTTTTTTTTACCTGTCAGGCTCATTAAAAAGTACATCTCTGCTCACTGACGTTGGCATTGTTGGAAATAATGTGTATCTCATCGGTTTTCAATTTTGAAATCGACATAACCATGATAAGTTAAAACCTTGAGGTGTGAACATCTTGCTTCTCCATTCATTCCTCCTCTAAACTGGATGCTTCCCAGGGTGTTCATTAAAGAGTCCTTGTTGAGCTATCAGCTGCGTCCAGCGCGATCCCCTCTCCTCTCCGCTGCGCTCCTGCCTTTGTTTTACAGGGTATCAATGATGTTACGCCGGCAGTCCTCCTCGTAACGTGATCTTTATCCCAAACCCAGTGTCTGCTTGACTCCCATGTGTGCCATAGGATTGATGTCGCCCGTTGCCATAGCAGCAAGATCTCCCCCCCACCCACCCACCCACCCTGCACCACCACCACCCCCTCAGTCTCCAGCCCTCCCCGACACCTCCGCCATCACGCACCAAAACCACCGCCTGTTCCACTCACGTTTATTGGACCCAAATCTGGCTGGTACCATGGCAACCAAGGCTGAGCGAGAACCTTGCCTGGGTGGGATCCAAGGTGCCTCCAGGGCGTTGCTGGCCCGGCACTGGCTCTGCGTTGGCTCGGCGGCGCCCTCGTCGGCAGGCTGTCGCCACGGCCACGGTCAGTAGGACGCCGTTCTCCGGCTAGCGGCTCTCCGGCTCCCGGTAGCGGCCAATGCTATGCTAACCCGCTAGGTCCTCGCTAGCCGGCCGCTACCTGCTAGCGCACACGGCAGCGTAATCCGGGGGGACACTAGCCGCCGTCGCCGCTGCTGTTGTTGCTGTAGGCCTTGTTTGCTGCAGCACCAGGGAGGAGGAACTAGGGGAAGCGTTTCACCAGAGCGCATATTGATGTGGCTGGGCTGCGTGCCCAGAGCTGCCTCCCACGCCAGGGAAAGAGGGGCGAGAGACACTAGAAAATGAGAGGGAGAACGAGAGTGTAGAGATGCATTCTCCATGTATAATATATAGACCTATAAGGTTGTTTTTTTTATTTGAAACCAAGCCTTTCTTATGGGGGTGTATAAATATTCAGGAGCACGTGTTTGACTCTTACGTTTCCTGCCAAGGCATTTGTCTGATATTAAAATGCATGGTTGCCCCGCGCACAGCACAGTGCATCTGTTGAGACCGTCTCAATGAAGAGTTCTCCTGGATTACGGCGGCTGCAGAAAAACCCACAGTGGGTTAGGGGGACCAGCGACGGCAGCCGGAGAGTAGATCCAACCAGAAAAGGCTTTGTGTTGGTTTGAGTGTGTGTGCATGAGTGTGTGTGTGTGTGTTTGTGTGTGTGTATGTCCCTCCAGGCCTAGAGAGAGAATCAGCTGGCTCTGGTAAAGAAAATGAATGAAAGAAAGATCTGTTCCATCATGTCTGAACGTTTGAATCCAGACTCTCTTCACTTGAATGTGATCAGAAGTTAGCTTCACACAAAATGCTTCTGAAGGAAAAGAAAAGTGTGTTTTGCATATATATATGTGTGTGTGTTTGTGTGTGCGTGATTGTTTAATTTTGTGAGTGTGCGTGTTTGTGCTTATGTACGTGTGTGTGTGTGTGTGTGTGTGTGCATGTGTGTGTGTGTGTGTGTGTGCGTGTGTGTGTGTGATTATTAGTATCCCTGCTTCCTTTAAAGCTGCTGCACAACAACATCAACAACAACACACTTTGGGCACCTGATGCCACGGTTTTCTTTGGCACCAGGCAACCACACAACCACACTAACCCACACAACCACACACACACACACACTCAGACCCACAGCTGAGGTCTAGGCCGCTCTGGTGTTCCCTGGGTGGAGCGGGGTAGCGTAACGGGGGCCCTCGTGGCCCCACACTGAGGTCCAGCCCAGCTGGGTCTCCCTGCTGGCCCCACACAGGACATGGTGGAACACAATCTCCCAGAACGCTGCATTCTGCACAGTTTCGGCTTTAGTCGCATTAACACTCGTCATTTACTATCTAACGTTTAAATACAGTGTCCACAAGGGTGTTTCCTAGAACACTACACCTTTAATGACAACATATTTCTTGTGTATTTCTGTTCATTTCATTTTTTTGCAATTTAGTATTTTATCAACTTGGTCCTCCTGTACTTATTCCCCGTCTTGAATGAAATCAATTGCTATCTTGTCTTTTGGTTCCACTGTTCCACTATCTAGTTCTAGAACATCGAACGCAGGCGGATCATAGTCCACCGCACTGCACTTTGTAGGTGGGATTATGAGTGGGTTGTGGTGTTTGGTGGTGTGAAAAAGCGATGGATATTTAAACAGCCTGCCTTGTTAAGCTATGAGTCAGAGAAGAAAAGGCGAATTCACATATTAGTCGCTGAACGGCAATTGTTGCAAAATGTTTTGCTGAGCCCAGAGAGACTGCGCAGCGGTATAATTTTCTTATTTGGGGCACGGGAGGGAATAGTCGCAATTTGCTTCTGAAGATACAAGTCGCTTTTTCTTTTGTTTTTGTGTTGTAAACTTTCAAGTGCATAGAGAGCGAATGCGTTCAGCTTGTCCGATGTGTTTCACACGTGGATTACCTCCGTCCGAATCAACAGCAACAAACCGCCGCAGAGAGAAATCTCGTCCTCTTTCACCCTCGCCCAACTCTCTAATTCTCTTTCTTCAGTCTGTTTTGTCTCTGATTTCCCTCTTTCTGAGGACAAAGCTCTCGCTCTCTTTCTCTCTCCTTCTTTCTCTTTCTCTCCCTCTCTTCCCCGCCTCTCGTCCAGTGTAGCCCGTGGCCGGCAGACAGCGAATTCGTCATGCGAGGTGTGTAAGGAGATATGGTGTGTGATCCGTGACAGGACTAGCAGTGGACGCGCACGGCCGATGTGAGCACGCACGCACGCTCTCACAGCTGCTGCCAGCGAGCGCACGACGGCGGCCAGAGGTAGAAAGTTGAGCGGAGGGCGAGGAAGGAGAAGACAGAGTGAGGGAGAAGTTTCACAGAGAGAGACAGCTTCAGAAGCAGCAGAGGGAATATTGTCAGTCGCTAGGTTTTTCCTGCTCCTCCCTCTCTCTCTCTTTCTCTCTCTCGCCGGCTCTCTCTCTCTCTCTCTCTCTCTCTCTCTCTCTCTCTCTCTCTCTCTCTCTCTCTCTCTCTCTCTCCTCTCTCTCTCTCTCTCTCTGGTCTGAAATTAGGGGGCAGACTGGGGATAGTGATGTACTAATGAGGCCCCTTTTCCTGCAATTATCCTCTTCACCCCATTCTTCCATTCACTCCTCCCTGCTACAATCCCTCCACTCCTTTCCCATTGAATCCTCTTCATTTTACTGGATGCTAATCTCGTCTTGTTTTGTTTTATTTTATTTATCTCTACTTCAATCGTATCCCTACCGCTACCTCTCTATCTCTCTACCTCTATCTCTCCATCTCTACCTCTCATCCATCATTCATATGCATGCCTCTTTTTTCCTGTTGGATTATTGCAAAGAAAAAATTGACAATCCCAATTTCATGATGGGTCAATACCACAAATATTGGCTTGTAAAGCTTGGTTTAATCTCGACAAAAATCTCTTATTTGCCTAATCTGTTTGTAATATAAAAAGGAAGTTAAAAGCTTTTCAGTGCCTTTATGTGTTCATGAAAGTTTTCATTGGTGTTCCTACAACAACACAGAGCTTCTTCTGCTGTGTCTGGCTACAGCTTGTGTTTTGTTTGGTTGCACACTTCCTGTGTCTTAGTCTTCCAGCCAAAGCCAGCTATGAAGTGGAGCAGAATAGTCTGGGCTGTATTTACTCTACCTCGCCGCTTTCCATTTTTCTCCCCGATGGCTTTTTATGCAAAATCGCTTTTAAACCAATCCCTATACGTGCAACGGTCAATCTGAGTACAGTATTATCTGTGATAGGATTATTGTCTACATCCCTCAAACACAAAAGTAAAACACATGCGAAAAAGGGAAATGCTAAATGATCTTTATTTGTTGTCAAGACCATTTTCTCAACCATTAATCTTTGTTTCCTAAATTATCGTTATTCATATTAGTAGTATCAACATTATTTGTATCATTATTATTATCAATTATTATTATCTCTACTAGCTCCTATAAAAGCGAGTTTGGTAATTGTTTACAAGGGTCTCAGTATTAGCTCCAACTCGCCCATCAACAGTTGGTGACGCTTACTCCTAGCCCCGCACAGGGGCTACCAGGATGCTAGATCCTAGGCTAGTGCCAGCTACCTCCGATGATCCCCTTGTGCCAAGCAAAAGACAAAATAAGTTTGGATGCTGCTAAACCACTTGCTTGGACCCTAGCCAGTCCCACCCTAACAATTGATTCTTATGAATACACTTGGTCATGGTAAGCCTTAAAAAACAAAACAGACCTTGCCCATGCTAAATGTTTAATATCAGTGCTGTTAAGAGTGAATATACTCAGCTGAAGAACCAGTTTGGTGGGCTAGAGGAAACTGAGCGGGAGCTAGCAGGGCGCGCTACTTGCTAGCTGTAGTATGAGATACATGTGTGGCTGTTGCTGATTAAAAGTTGTTGTTCTAATTGCGCGGCTTAAAATGCCAGGTGGCGGATGCATCCTCTAATCCCCTATCTAATTTCGAGGTTCAGGGGTGAAGCTCTTAATCTGAAACACACACACACACACACACACACACACACACACACACACACACACACACACAACAACACACACACACAGACACACACACACACACACACGCACACACACATACACATGCTTGTTTCACAATCTAAAAAAAACAAAGAACACATATGCACGTGCACATATGCCCGCCACATTATTTTCCCACAGAGGAATACAAGTGCACGTGCACAGTCATAAACAATCATTCCAGTCCGCTTCTATCACTACACACACACACACACACACACACACACACACACACACACACACACACACACACACACACACACACACACACACACAACACATGAAGGCTTCAATTTTGTTTGTAGAAAGGAATGTACTTTACTGTAGAGAAAATACAGTTTTGTATTGCTTCAAGACCACACTCAGAACCGCACACACTTACCATACCAAACCCAAAAACACACACATGCACACAAATCAAGTTCATGTTGTGGCCCCTGCCCTGAATCTGCCCCCGATCTGTTTGTTTTGCCTGATGGACACAGTGTCTGTCCGTGACCACATGACCATGTTTGTCTAGTTCAGATTTAATTCCTGATGTTCTGTCTCTCATCAGGCCTCTTACCCTTCTGTAAACACACAGTCAAACACACACACACACACACACACACACACACACACACACACACATTCATGCATGTATAAACGCACATCTGTTGTGCTCATGCATGCACATATATACATAAATAATATAACATTTAAATAAATAATAATATATGATCTACAATAAATAACTCCCTATTGGGAGCCCATGTATCTGTGTGTTCCTAACTTCTGACAGTCTCTGTCCTCTAGCTGAGCTTGGCCTGACGGGGGTTCACGGGGGCTGCCCTCGGCTTCGCAATCGCCGTCCACATTTGATAGCAACGGGTGTCACTCTGACATTTAGATAAGAGGCCTGGCCACAGGCCACACCCAAAGACCACTCACCATGTGTGTGTGTGTGTGTGTGTGTGTGTGGGTGCTGATGGTTATCTGTCATTTGCCCGTCACCCTCTTCTGAGAAAGAGGCTGGCGTTCAGAGTACTGCATGGCAAGAGTCGGCCTCGCGAGAGAGCAAGACCACGCCGGCTCAAACACTAACCGCCACTTCTCTCTGCTTTCAAAAACTGTTTGACCCATCTGCTACTGTCAGGTTACGTTTTTATTGCTTTACTCTGAATTGCAAATCTCCACAGGGCTCACTCTCTCTCTCTCTCTCTCTCTCTCTCTCTCTCTCTCTCTCTCTCTCTCTCTCTCTCTCTCTCTCTCTTTGTCCTTCTCTCTAATATTTAGTATAGTAATTTATACTTGCAGCTGGTATTGAGGGTATGCATTTAGCCTGAAGAGAGAGAGAGGGCGAGAGATAGAGAGAGAGTGCAAGAGAGAGGGAGGGAGGGAACAAGAGAGGGAGGGGGCTGGAACCAACCTTGCACAGGGTGCGGGGTCACCTCAGGTGAACTCTCTTTGAGGCTGTGGGCGTGGCTTGGTGAGAAAAAGGGGATGGGTCGAGGGGAGGAGTTCTGACGGCCAGCATTGATTGACCTATTACAGAGAGACAGAGTCGTATACACACACATACACACACACACACACACACACACACACACACACACACACACACACACACACAAGCACAGTGGCAGCGGGAGAGGGAGGGAAGAGTTATTGAAGAGCCAGCATACCAAAAGGAACATTGCCAACAATATATTTAATAAAATGTCAAGCTCATAATGCAATCCCTTCTTCAAAGAAAGCTTCCTTATTTCCACTGGCCACACATTAATATGACTATAATCTGCAGTTTGTGAAAGTCCTTGACAAGGGAGAGGGACAGAGAGAGACGGGGTGGAGCTGATTCATTTAATGTTTCCTAACATAAGTAGTTTACAACCACTTTCAGTTACGTTAACAGCTAATGTAGATCTAGCTATAAAGACAACCCTTTTAAGTAACATATCACATTGCTTTTGTGAGAAAAGAAAAAAGTCAGAAAGCACACATTAAGAGATGCTAGCAGTTGCATCTCATTGTTATTCCAAGTGCAGTCTCTGCAAATACACCTCTATTGGATCCTCGGTTCTATAACCCCTCTAAAACACACTATTATTACACCCCTATAAAGAACACAAGCCCCTTCAAGAACAGCCCTGGTGCTTACGGTGTACAGTACAGCCAGATCGATTCACATTTACACAGGATTCAGTAGCCCTTTTGTTTTCCACCAAGTTCAAGATGTACGAGGCATAGTTCTCCTGTGAATAAAGCTTCTAAGGCTTAGAGAGAGAGAGAGAGAGAGAGAGAGAGAGAGAGAGAGAGAGAGAGAGAGAGAGAGAGAGAGAGAGAGAGAGAGAGAGAGAGAGAGAGAGAGGCATGAAGAGAGAGAGAGATATAAAGAGAGAGAGTTTGTAGGCCTGGCTTCCTGAGGTCATAGTTGTGAATATCACAGAGGAATGTTGAACGCTGAACGCCAGCCAAGTTAAACACACAGAGCTAGCCACCTCTACCCCAGTGTCTATCAAGGGCTATGCTATGCACACACACACACACACACACACACACACACACACACACACACACACATAAACACATACCCACACGTAATGACACACACATAACCATACATATTAGAGAAACAAGCAACCACACACACACACAAGCACACATACACACATGTAAAGACTCATACATACACACACAAACATGTACACACACACACAGACAGACACACACTTACATATATGCAAACAGCCCTGCTGTCAGGGACATTGTTTTTCATAAGTGGAGCTGAAGGCATCGAACAAGGGAGATCAGAGTTCAACTTAAAGAACTTTTAATGGTATTTGTATTCAGCCATAGTCAAATGGGATATTCTCCTTCTCAAATGAGCCTTATTCACAAGTGTGTGCATGTGCGTGTGTGTGTACATGTGTGCGTGCGTACTTGTGCATGTGTGTGTGCATCTATGTGTATGTGTTTGTATCTGTGTGCATGTGTGAATTTGTGCATATAAAGGGAAAATGTAATGTACCATGACAGCATAGCTGAAATGCAGAGTGCTGTAAGTTATCACAGCTGTAACGCACACACACACATATATAAACACACACACAAAACACATTTGTACACACTGGGGGAATGACTCATCTAGTGAAGGTTGGACCAACATGTTGAACACACACACACACACACACACACACACACACACACACACACACACACACACACCTGCACACACACACACACACACACACACACACACTAGCTTCACTGGTGATTCATGTACCATGCACACACATGCTGAAGCAAGTGTTTGATATTTAATCAAGGACTAAACTTATATATTTCCCAAGCTACAGGAGACATGTCACCACATAGTTAGCTGGGGAGGTAGCGTTCAAGTGGGAATGATAAAAAAGAGTCTGCAGTCTTCTCTCTCTGCAGTGATTTTCAGGACTAGCACTTTGTCCATCCACACTGTAGCTGTGTTTTTGCTGTCTATTGTGGAGAGAAATATGGGGGATTACATCTACCCAGTATCATGTGGAAATTGCCGGATTCACACTAACACATACACGCTCACGCACACACATTGAATGTGTGTGTGTGTTTGTGTGTGTCTGGGTGTGCTCTGAATCGCTTTCACTCTCTGCACTGGTCTCCCCTTCCATGCCTTGGAGCACACTTGGGTCGGAGGTCACAACAACTGAGACACTCCATTGGCCTTTGATGTGGTTCACCACACACACAGACACACGCAACCACTCAGACACATGCACAGACACGGCAAGGTCAGGTTAAAACAAACAGTGGTCACGTGGCGGGCCGTGTGCCGGGGTCTGTAGGTGCTGAAAGCTAACCAGGAGAAACAGGCCAAACGCACACACACATACACAAACACACATACTCCCAGTTGTTATAGAAGTATAACTTTTTGACAATGAGATACTTCAAATAGGATTCATATCAAAGCCATGAAGCTCATCTACATAAGGTAATTTGTCTCTAGTTGAAACCATCTTGTATGAGGAAGTCTTTCTTTGTGTTGGAATGGCCTTTGTTTTCTTTTATTCTCGGGCCATTCCTCATTCTCTCACTATCTCTCACTGTATATCTCCTGTATTTGTGCCTCTCTGTCTGGCTCTCTGTCTCTCTCGCTTGGCTTGGTGGATGAGAGAGGGAGGCCCTGAGTCAAAAGTGCAAGTGTGCCTCTTGGTTGATGACTCACAGAGAATCAGCTCTCCCCCACTGTTTGTAAATATGTGGTTTTATCCTAATTGAACGCAGCTCCGCTTACCCCAACAACTTTCATTTCTTTCTCTCTTTCTCTCTCTTGTGTGCACCACACAGGAGACACATGGCACCGATGAAACACTGTACTCATATATCTACATAGACACACCGCACACACACACACACACACACACACATAAACACGTAAACACACGCACACACACCAAGGCAAAGTGACTTTAAAAACCTTGCCATAATTACAGGCTTTGAGATCCCTGTCTAAAGTCTGTGGTTTGGCTGCAGCTCCTCAGCTTCCATTAAGACACTAAGCAGGCTTGTCACTCAACAGTACAACCACTTCTTCCCCCTGGTGGCAGCAGGGGAGCAAGACATAAATAAAGTCCCCACACACCGGTCTGCCGGTGGTCGATGTGGCCTTTCCGCCGTGGCTCTGTCGCCGTGGCAGCAGCGGCCCTGCGGGCGGTCGCATTACCACTTCCTGACCCCGGCCGGCCCGCGGTGTTGCGTCAGCCCCAACGGCTTAGTGAGGCGACCTCGCACCAAACACGCCTGGCGAGACATCCACGTCCTTTCTGAAAGTGGATTTCATGCTCCTTCAGCCCTCGTGGCTAGCGTCACCTTGCCTGGCCTCTCGTCTTAGCCTTAGCCACGAGTCTGGCCTCGGCGGGCACGCCAACAGCAGGTCGGATCAGGGCTTCGACCCGGCGAAGCCCTGATAACCCTGATGGTAGTATTAGCCGTTAGCCTGGCCCTTACAACAGTGGGAGGGTCTGACTTGGCCCCAAACTGGGTGTTAGCAGACCTGTCACCCACACACACACACACCATCACCCGAACCCCGGGTTGTAAAGCCACTTAGCCAACGGATGTACACAAAGTACCGGCCGCTGTTTGTGCAACTGTGTGTGTGTGAGTGGCTTTTTTGCAAGGTGACACATTGATCTGCACAGAGGCATGCAAGTTGACACATCTAGAGTTGTTCTGCACTGGAGCATACTTCCATTTCAGTCACAAGAAGCCCAGGCATGTGATTGGCCACACATCAGACTCAGATATGATATGGAGGAAATAGTGAGTGAAAGGGACAGCACCCATGCATACACACACACACACACACACACACACACACACACACACACACACACACACACACACGCACACACAGTAGCAGCAGCTTTTGGCAGTAAACAAAGTTGGAATCCTCTTGCGGATTACAAATCCACTTATAGTGGGTCACTTGTTGTGCGTCAACTGTGCATCAGCCAAGGGACCTGCTGCCTTTTCACAGCCATGTGCGTGCGCATGTCTGGGTATGTCTGTATATACTGTATATATATATATATATATATATATATATATATATACTTTCATTCCTACACACATTCTTTGTGTCAATCGATTACTCATGGTGACGTACCTCCTCAATTTATTTTTATGTATTTGATAACTACATGTTTGCTGCATTCATCATACGTATACTACATAAAAAAGATAAATCAATAAATATATTTATACAGCCCACAGGTTGGCTTTGATGTGCTCGGACGCACAACATAGGCCTACTTCTCTGTGGTGGGCACATTGCGTCACCTATTAACATCAGATCAGTTATAACACGAATACATAGCATTTTCTCAACTCATATAACCTACTGAAGATGAGCTCAGGCTCTGTTCTTGAACTAAACTGACACAAATGCAAAAAAGCACAACACAAATGCAAATACCCCAACACAGTTTAGAACGTGGATAGCTTTGCTTTGCCTAAACATGTGGTAGCGTAAAAGTTCTTGCTAGTTTGAGAGGTTTTATATTCTATATTTAGGTTCTTGTGTGATGCCGATAACCTGGTGAAGAGAAGGTCACGTTTCAAAGATGACTTGTTTTAATGAAATCAGGCCTTTCAAATATATAATCTTTATTAGTATATAATACTAGTCCGCATGCAATAATAGTTGTTCCATTTCATTTTCATAATCCGTTGATGCTCACTTCTGTTTTGTTGCCACTTTCTCATTTATTATTCTGGCTTCTGCATTTGTGGTGCGGGTTTTGCAGTTGTGTTTTCCATTAATGCTAATGTCAAGGACAATTTATAAGAACTGAGGAAAGGACAATTGCGATGCTAGGACAATCCAACTTCAATTGCACTAGGCTGTTTCATGTAATGTTATGGACATGGGTCTGCTGTGGTGAAACTACAATGTTCTGAAAGGAGTACTAATAGCACATCTGAGATACCTTGCCTGTGGGTTCTTACCCTGTTGTTTCAAGCAGGCTACCGTGGACAACCAGGTGAAAAATACAACTTCATTACCAAGGTTGCAATTTGAATTAAGAAAAGAATATTGGCTACCAACCAAAAGTGAACCAAAATGGTTGTTACATTAAGAATAATTGCTCGTATTCCCCTTCCTGTGTTAAATCACAAAAGGCTAAGCTTCAAGACTTTATTATGATGGAATATCTTGGGTTTTGATATGCGGCGTTATTCGTGCACGTATGCATTTTGACGAGCATTGACGCGCAGCCAAGATGTTTCTAAAATATGTTGTTTTGCCTGTGTGAGCATTTGATTTGGAATCATATCCATAATGCGATCACTCGATCTGTGAAATCATTGCAAATCCCCATCTCTAATATATACAGTGTACTTCTAGCACTCATGAATACAGTTTGTGTGTGCGGCGAGAGGTGGCTAAGGGAGTGCGTCCTGGTGATGAGTAATGATGTTGACTTAAATCACAGCAGGTCATGTGATATCATCCGGCCCCAGCCCCAGCGGGACCTCCTGCAGTTCTCGGAACGGTCCGGGCCCCGGGGCCCGGGCCTTGCCAAGAACAATCCCTTGTTTACTGCTGTTTACCTCAGTCTGTCAAACGGCCACTGTAGGAGCCGCACTGTTAGGGCCGCATTCTGCTGCGTGGGCAAGTTTTGCAAAAGTTTTGTTTGCGAGCGTGTGAGTGTGTGTGTGTAACTGTGTATAAGGGGGTTTATGTGTGTCTATGTGTGAAGACATACCCTATAGAAGGATTTTCCCTAGAAGTGTGTACGTGAGGTATGGAGGGTTTCCAAGGTCAGCAACACACACATACATACACACAACAACACACGCATGTACACAATTTTTATACTTTAAAAAAAAAAAAAAAGTATACACAAATACCCTATATATATATACAAACACACACACACACACACACACACACACACACACACACACACACACACACACACATACTATTTCACACACTCAGGACAATGCCATTTTTCCTCCTGCTTTATTAAAGATGGATGGATTTGCGGGAGAGGGGGAGGCAGGGAGGGAGGGTTAGTGTTTGGTCAGAGAGTTTCCAAGGTGAAGGGATGCCAGGCAGATGTCAGCCAATCGGAGCATATCTCTCCTTCTCTCTTTCGCTCTCTCTCTCTCTCTCTCTCTCTCTCTCTCTCTCTCGCTCTCTCTCTCTCTCTCGCTCTCTCTCTCTCTCTCTCTCTCGCTCTTTCTTTCCGTCCTGTCTCTGCTGTTCTGGATGGATCTCAGGCTGATCCCAGCTGGAGAGAGTTCTGGAAGCATCCAGGGATGTATCACTTATTATTTAAGCTGCTATCCCATAGCCACATACCTCATTGCTCATGCACGGGCACACACACACACACACACACACACACACACACACACACACACACACACACACACACACACACACACACACACACACACCCTCACACACAAACACACACACACACCCTCACACACAAACACACACACACACACACACATACACATACACACATGCACCTGGCAGAGCAAGCAGACTACATCTCTCCCACACGATGGACTCAGATAGAAAAAAAGACACGAACAAAAAAGACCCTTTTGATTAGAAGAGTGGAAATGTCATGAATCTTCCTCTGTCTGATGGCTAAATGCTAAACACATGTCAAGACGTCTTCCTGCCTTTGCCTACACTCTTCTTCTAAAGGATTCAAAAACAATAGCCCCCCCCCCCCCCTTCTCTACCCCCTGTCCCCCTGGTCTCTAACTAGAAGACCAGTCACTTACGACAGACGTTCAAATACACACCGTTCAATCAGGTCGAATGAAGACATCATTGGTTGGAAGATTGCAGCCAGACAGACGTCCCAATACACCTTGATACCATTAGGACGTTTGAGTTTCTCCAGTCTGTAAACGCCCTTTGGATTATCTTGAACTTTAATATAAAAGTTTGTTGGCAGTCACTGTGCGTTCAGACGTACAATATCTGCCGTGGTTTGAAATGACACATTACAGGAGTTGTTGAGAACAGGAAATGAGAAATTTGGGGTGAAAACAAATTGCAGGCGAGCGATACATATCGATGTTATATCCTCTTTCAAGTGTCTTGCTGTTGACTGCCATATAAACGTCCTTACTCGTAGCACAACTCTATCCCTTTTGTTTGTTAAGTGCTGAACAGAAAGATTGGCCAAGAAGAAAGGCCACTTCCGACGTCTTTTGCACATACCGGTAGTTTTATATATTGTATCATTATCTGAAAGGATGTTGCAGTGCAAGTAGAATAACTACTAGCATGGTGCAAAGGAGCTCACACTAAGCCTTGGATGTAATGAAGAATATTAAGCTGAACTCCCCTTCAGCCGACCATGTCCGCTGTCCACCATGCATACCCCCTCACGGCCCCACCACACTTTTTAATACTCTCTCTATGATACGCTCACTGTGTTTATCTCTCTCTCCCTCCCTCTTATCCCAGCGCTGAGCGTGTGTGTGTGTGTGTGTGTGTGTGTGTGTGTGTGTGTGTGTGTGTGTGCTCGCTCAGTGCTGGGATAAGAGAACTGTTGCCGGATCATCAAAGGGCTGTCACCAGTCACGGTTAATGGATCATCAGACGTGCACACTCACGTGTACACTCGCGGTCACATTGCGCACGGTGGCCGCATACACATGTACACGCACCCCGTAGACGGACCCCCGCAGCTCGGGATGAGGGTATTTCTAGTTTGCAGAGGGATAGGGATGAGTGTGTGTGTGTGTGTGTGTGTGTGTGTTTGTGTTTGTGTCTGCATGCATGTGTGTGTGTGCGTGTGTATACATGAAGAAAAGATTGTTACACAATGTAGCGACAAAGGGTGTACGATTACAAGATGAGGTTATTTTAAACACTCTCATGAGATTTATTGGCCCTTATGCATACGTTCATGCTGCATACATACATACGTGTGTTATTCGTAGGAAGGCACGTGTTTGTGTGTGTGTGGGGGAGGGGTATCTGTTGACAGTGTCCTAGAGAATACATGAGGGGGGTTTGTCTCTATAAGGACTGAGGCAGAGAGACACTTATCACCCATAAAAACCTAATGTCATGCTTGCTTACACTTCAAACAGTAGGCCCGCACACAGTCACTTACACACACACACACACACACACACACACACCCAGACACACACACAGAAGCAGGCACAAACACATACATACACACACACAGACCCAGACACTCACACACAGATGCAGGCACACACACACATACACAGACGCAGACACACAAACCCACACACAGACACAGACACACACACACACAGATGCAGACACATACAAAGACGCAGACACACGCACAGCTGCAGACACACACACATAAACAAACACACACACCCGTATAGACAGAGACACACAAACACATATAAACACACACACACACACACACACACACACGCACACGCACACACATACATACACCGTGGGGTCAACAGGCTAGAGTTCCTGTTGCTTCCCTGATCAAACAATGGTAGCTCTATTACAGGCCTGACAAGCCAGACTGTCAGGGGAGGGAGCCACAGGTACAAAGAGAGAGAGAGAGAGAGAGAGAGAGAGAGAGAGAGAGAGAGAGAGAGAAAATGCCCACAAAAAGATAAAGAAAGGCCCAAGAGTTAAAAAAATAAAAGAGTGGTCGCCAGAAAGAAAAAAGGAGAAGGAACGTTGAGGAGAGAATAAAGTCAAGAGAGAAAAAAGAGAGAGGGAGGGAGGGAGGGAGGGAGGGAGGAAGAGAGAGATAGATAGCGGAGCAGATGAGGGGAGAGAGGGGTCCTCTTACATCCAGACTGTCCTCCAGGGTCTCATCCCAGTGAAGTTACAGCACAGATACTGTGCTCTATTATCTGCTCCATGTCCCGCCGGCCCGCCGCACGGCCGGCCCGTCTGCGTGTGTCTCTGTATGTGTGTGTGTGTGTGTGTGTGTGTGTGTGTGTGTCTGTGTGTGTGACAATGTGTGTGTGTTTTGTTGTACATGTTTATGCACTAATTCTTTCCGCCGTCCCCGGCCTTTGACACTAGTGTGTACAGAACAAGACAGCCCTGTGACTCCCCCCCACACACTCCCGCCTCCCCTGTTTTCCTCCTCCTCCTTCTCCTCCTACAGCATATCCTTCCTGACCCGTCTCTCCAGGAAACACCCCCCTCCTCCCTCTTCCCTCCTCTCTCCTGCTGTCTTGACTCTCTGTTTCTCTCTCACTCACTCTCTCTTACTCATTCACTCTCTCTTTCAATCTCTCTCTCTTACTCTCTCCCACTCTCTCCCACTCTCGCTCAGTCACTCACTCTCTCACTCTGCCTCTTTCACTCTCTCTCACTCTCTCTCACTCTATCTCAATGTCACTCTGCTTTGAATGGAAAATGTTGTTGTGCATGTTCATGTCTGTCTCAATCTATGATTGGTTTAGCATTCCTTAGCGAGCTAGCCCGGTAGCGAGCTAGCCCCCCCATTGACCAGAGCAGGTGGGCCGCTACATGGACATCCCTGCTAATCACTGCTTCCTCTGAATGATGGACTGGGTCAGGCTAAGGGCAGCTGGCACACACTACCTCCCACTGTTCCTGGTGCAGAGTGCAGTCAGAGCCTTGTGTGTGCGTGTGTGTGTCTGTGTGTGTCTTTGTGTGTGTGTGTGTGTGTGTGTGTGTGTGTGTGTGGGGGGGTGGATAGGATGGGGGGTGCAGTAGCATTTCTTTTGTAATTGAATGGCATAAGTAATCCAATTATGCTGCGTCTATTGATAGTTCAACTGGATGTTTCCCTAAAATGCTGTGGAGATGGTGTAGAGAGATCGGGAGGTTAGTCGGCCTGTTAATGAATTCTAATAAAGAGGCACCAGAGATTGCCTTTGGAGAAAAAAGGAAATAAGTGTTTTTTTTTGCAAACTAAATCACCCGACAAGGATAATCTGATCAGATCTTGTACCGTCTCTGTGTAATCACTGAGAGAAGACAGAATGGTCACACGCATACAGTGTGTATGCCAGCAGCCCTGGAAGTCAGGTTGGATAGGAGAAAAACTGTGTGATGGATAAAGAAAAGTGCTGGTTGATCAAAAATGTTTGAGTGTTGGTTTACGTGTCTTGTGTGTGCGTTCGTGAGTGTGTGTTGTGTGTGTGTGTGTGTGTGTGTGTGTGTGTGTGTGTGTGTGTCTATCTTCCTGTTTCTATATGTACGCTGTGACTGTCTTAACCTTTTAGTTTCACAGAAGAGGGGAATAGCGTCACACGCTTCACAATGTAACCTGAGAACTCCCAAAGCAGTTTTGATACATTTGTAATGAATTCCCATGGGTCACAAACATCACCAAAAATGTTCTTGTATTGCGTGATACATGGCAAATAATTCAGAGGTTGACTCGTCTAACAAACACCCTCAGACTCACACACACACACACACATATACACATACACACACACAACCATACAAACACACACACACACACACACACACACACACACACACATACTGAAGCCGAGCACCTTCAGACATGCAGTCCATCGTTCAAAGGATATTAAAACGGCGCTTGTGTGTAGACTGGGAAAAGACACATAGGCCGAGCATGTTTCTGTGTATGAAATGTCCTGTTGTTCCCCCATAGCCCTGATCTGGCCTCTATCTGAGAAGTCAACTACACAGACATACTAATCACAGTGCAGGGAGATCACTGCTAGTGTTCTGGGCTGTGGAATATTATTTATATAGCTTGGCCCCACACCAAGTTCTGCCTTACTCTTGCAGGGATTTTTTTATTTATCCCTTTTTTATCTGTATGGCTGTGTGTGTGTGCTTGTGTGTGTGTGTTGTGTGTGTGTGTGTGTGTGTGTGTGTGTGTGCGTGTGTGTGTGTGTGTGTGTGCGTGTGTGTGTGTGTGTGTGCGTGCGTGTGTGTGCGTGTGTGTGTGTGTGTGTGTGTGTGTGATTGTGTGCATGTGTGTCAGTGTATATACACATGATATGAAAGTTCTGCGTTGTTTATGTGTGTACCCATAACCTCTCCGCCCCCACACTCAATAAATAAACATTTCCGTTTAAAAATACGCTCCTTTAAGTATTTCATGAAACGGAGATTGCAGTCACTATGTTAAATAGAATTCCTCTCTCTCTCTCTCTCTCTCTCTCTCTCTCTCTCTCTCTCTCTCTCTCTCTCCCTCTCTCTCTCTCTCTCTCTCTCACTCTGTCTCTCTCTCATTCCTTCCCACCAGTATTCATGCATCTCTCCGCCTGCTATCGGGTTGTCAGGCTGGATGTGTGTGTGTGTGTGTGTGTGTGTGTGTATGGCTCTATTTAGGCAGCCACATGCGTGTAAATTGGGAAGGGGGATCGTGTGTCTTTGTGTCCTTGGAGATAACCACTGTGTGGGAGGTGACAAAGGTAGCGTAAGCTATGTGTAAGAGCCCACATCCTTGTGGGTGTGCATTTGTGCGTGTGTGTGTTTTCTTTTTCATTCGGATAGTATCGGTGCAATACTGTTGAAATGGATTCACATTAACATATCAGAAGATATTACTAATATTTATTCTAATTTAGGGATGTTCTCTGTGAAATCCTGTAAGAGCTAAGCTATGTATACGGATATGGTGGAGAGTTGAGACATTGACTCACTCTTATGTGTAATGCTAGTTCTGACCTTTTCTTTTTACATCTTAGATGCATTTCCCCCCTAAAAAAAAAAACGGTTGATAATCATTTAAAGGATCATTAAATCATAGATAATGTGTCTTGACCCTGCAATTTAAGATAAACTGTGAATATCGGGTACAGTTTTTTTTTAAAACTCTTTATCCAAATGAAGAGATTGTCTAATGTTAAATCTCATTTCAGTTTACAAACTACTCTTCCCACACCCTACGTCTTCAGATCTACAACCTGTGATGAGAGGTTTTTTATAAATATTTGTGGGAGAGCTTCGGCAGATTTTCTTGCCAACACGAAACCAGAGTGAGATGGACCAATTGGAGTTGGAGTACAACTTACAAAACAATACACAAACACACACACACACACAAGAAAAGTGTGAGTTCTGAAATACTTGTGGCAGCAATGGAACCTAACGTTCTGACACAACTGAAGTGTAACTGCCAATATATATTGAAGAGATAGATCCAGCTTTCTTAACAGTGAGGCTCGGCTTTCCCACGCATGCAAGGGAACACAAATAATATGATGCAGAAATCCCTTTGGTACCGTTTTTGTGTCTGAGTTGACAACATGAAGGGCAGTCATATTAAAACAACTTTTTTGCAGGCTACAACGGTTAAATCCCAAAAGTCAAAGCTCTTACAGCTCCGCCTTGTACTGAGAGTCAGCATCTTCATCACCAGCATCATCGTCCTCATCATCTTCATGCTCTTCATCCTCGTAATCATCATCCTCATCCCCCCTTTCAGCCCCTCTATCCCCTTTCCAAATAATCCTCTCTAATCAATACCCTCCAAGCCAGTCGATACCAATACTCATTATCTAGTATTAACGAGTTGATGCAGGGTAGGGGGGGGTGGACCACGGGAGGTGAGCTCATCCCAAAGCCAATCCTGGGGCCCTAAGCGGGGCCGTAAGCGGGCCCTGCGCCACAGGCTGACGCCGCCGCAGAGCTGTACCATTCTCTCGCCCCCCCCCCCCCCCCCCTGCCAGCCAGCCTGAGAGTCCTGCTGACCTCTGGCTCACTCAGCACAGTGGGGGCACGCAGGCCCCTTCTCTATCTGGGTGTCTCAGAGTGAGAGAGGGTGAGGGCGGGAGAGAGAATGTGTTTATGTGTGTGTGTGACTGTGTGTTTGTGTTTATATGTCTGTGTGTGTTAAACAATGACTGAATGGAATGCCAAGTCCTAATTTTGTGTTTGTGAATGTTTGCATGAGCTCCGAGGGCGCAGTTATTAAAGTGTTTTTTTCCCTTTGCAAACCATATGTACAGTCCCCTTCTTCTAGCTCCTTCCCATTCTCTCTGTCTCTCTCTTTATATCTCTATCTCTTGTTCTCTGGTTCTCTCTTCTCCTTCTCTGTCGTCTGTCTCCAATCAGGGAGAGAGACAATCAGTAGGGGCGTCAGTAGTCTCCTAACCACCGGGGCCCCAGCACAGATGACATCACCACGTGGCCCTAACGAGGCCGTGGTTCACACAACATCAGCGTGTTGGGGATCTCTCCCTCACTGCAGGGTCTAAGACTGAAACCAGTTCAAACCAGACCCCTCGCCTATGTGACCGCTGAGAATCATTCACAAATGCGTAGAGTTCACATATTGTGTGACTGTGTTACCTTAACATGGAGTACATTTTGCCCTAAGGGGGGGTTCCCATGGGAATTTTTCTTTCTTTATTTCTTTCTTTGTTACAAGTATGTCCGTGGTTGTGTAGAAGGATGTCAAATTTGACGTTTATATAAACCACCTGACATTACTTTCATTCCATCCATCAACGTCGGCTGGGTTGAGTTCGCCTCACCCTACAGGCTGATTAGATGATGAGGGAAGGAGGTGGAAAGCGAGAGGCATGTGCCCTGTGTGTGTGTGTGTGTGTGTGTGTGTGTGTGTGTGTGTGTGTGTGTGTGTGTGTGTGTGTGTGTGTGTGTGTGTGTTGGGGTGGGGGGGAGGGGGGGGGAGATATAGGGAAATGGAAATGAGATCATTGGATGCCATAAAGTATTTAAATTATACTCCAGACAGTAAGTGGGGTTTTATATATGCTTGCGTAGCCCCTATATGACAGGGGGAGGGGGGGAATGTCTGTCTATAATGTCGACGTAGGAATGAAGAAAGAAAGAGGCCTGGAAGGAACAAAAAACCAACAACCCAACAAAGTAATTGACAGAGGAGTGGAGGATTAGACAGGGAGTGAGACACTGAAAGAACTGAATGGAGGGAAAGGGAGAGAGTGAGAGATGAGAGAAGGGTAATTGCAGGAAAGGGGGAGAAAAGGGGGCGGGCATTAGTCTGTCACTCCTCCGTCTGCAGGCGGTGAAGGCCAAGGTCTGCAGATAAGTGAAGTCATATGGTCTCCTCATCGCAGCCCAGGCAGAGGCGATGTGTGTGTGTGTGTGTCCACAGACGCTCTCCATGCCGCCGTAAACACAAATTAATTCAACATCGCTCGTTAAAAAAAAAAAACGAGTCGTTCCGGCTATGGGCCATATGGCCCAAGGTGCGTTTGTTGGGGATTGTGCACTCGTTTCACCATGAAGTGTGTGTGCATGTGTGTCTTTACATCCGTTGCACACCGGGAAATCTATGATCTCCCTCCAAATGTTTTCGTCCACCCTCCACCCCTCCTTCCCGATTGTGCATGCAAGCCCACGTATGTGTGTGTGTGTGTGTGTGTGTGTGCGTGTGTTCTTGTGCGTGTGTGTGTTTGCACCTAGCATTAAAATGGAAACACACTTGACTAGCTACAAATAGTCACTTGCCTCTAATGAGTGCCATCAGATCAAATGGTTTCCACAGAATCAGCTCGGATTATGTCTCTAAAAGAGGAGAGAATGTTGAGAAGGCGCTCCCAGAGAGGATCACACAGCTGCAGTGAACGCCATGTGCCGCCCTGTGAGATCCAGGGCTGTCCCGCGTCCCCCAGCGCTGGGAAACAACCGGAAACATGTCATTCCACTATTACTCTTTCTACCAAAAGAAAAAACCAAAGTCAGCTACAAATGGATAGAATGACTGACTCCTATTCACACGGGCTCTCCTTGATAGTCAGCTGGCCTGTAAACGCACAATGACGGCCGTTTAGCTGAAGCGGTGCCCACATGTTCCACTCTTTATATTGTTCCCTTGTAATGTCGGTCATCTGTGTTTGGAACTAATGCTGCCGCAGCACTTGGTTTAAGTCCCTAAGTCGCTCAGAAGAACTAGTGTAGTGCGTGTGCCAAGGCGAATGACTAGATGTGAAAAGAAAAAAAAATATGAAGAAATGGTGCGCCAGTAATTCTGTTCCTACTTATACTTAAAGGAGTGGTAAGTACTTTGGGTTATGAAACAGCCGTTGAAGTATTAACTGATATCCTTTGGCATGTCCGCAGCTAAGCCAAACCCTGAATGATGATGGACGGAGTGGCCGTCATAGCAGGGGGCTTAGTTCGATTAAATTAATAAAGTTAGGGGTTAGAGACACCTTCACACAGAAACTCAAACCAGCAACCCCACTGTAGCTGCCCGCAAAGCCCTTTACCCAAAGTTGGAAGACTGAAAGAAACAAAGATATATATCAGAGAAAGAATGAGCAAGTCTTCATATTGAAAATGAATGCATCATGCGGTTTGTTTGCTACCAATCTGTGTTTTTTATTTCTTCAGTTGTGTGTACAGGCGTACTCCGAGGTAGCTGAGGCTTAAGATAGGTGTAGCGCCAGAGTGAGACGTCCTCGGCGGTATCAATGAATAGCACCTCTGAGATGTCTGAGCCACGCGTCGTTCAGCGACACAATGCCCAAAGAGCATGTAAAAAAAACGAAAAAACATAATAGATGTGCTTTTTTGTCTCAGTGGAGAGATGCGATAAAACTGAAGACGCACAATGTTCTGTGTGAAGTGGTTGGAGTTGTGTAACAGAACGAGACAATGACACTATTCAAAGAAGCGAGAGGTGAGTGTGCGCCGCACGGCGACTTCGACAACTTTGTTCATTAAGACGTTCTTGACGACAACTCAATAACGAGTTAGAAAATGTGCTCTTAACATTTGGAGAACGCCCCATAGCACTCTGGCATTCCGAGCACTTCAACACAGAGACCAGGAAATAACAACTGCAGTGGCAATTCCTAAATCACTTGAAATAGTTTGTCATTCTAGCACCTTGAGGGCTTTCTCTCTCTCTCTCTCTCTCTCTCTCTCTCTCTCTCTCTCTCTCTCTCTCTCTCTCTCTGTATATATATATATATATATATCTTTGGCTCTCTCTATGTTGCACGTGGTCAGTTGGCCCCCAAGGTCCTATCCCAAGCCATTCGGCCGCGGTGTTATCTTCTGGTTTTTTGGTTATTGCGGGAGCTGCTTTGCTTTACATCAATCCAGGCTGGACAAGTGGAGTGCCTTCAAATCATCTGAAATCCCCCTAAAGCCTGATAGAACGCGGATAGCACTGGCTTATGTGCTCCCGGAGGATCTGGAGAGAGTTAGGTGGAGAGAGAGAGCGCGAGAGAGCGAGAGAGATCGAGAGAGAGAGATATAGAGAGAGAGAGAGAGAGAGAGAGAGAGAGAGAGAGAGAGAGAGTTTTGTTATATTGCAGGTACCATAAGTGATTCATTTGAAGGATATGTGTTTAAAAGAAACTTCACGTGGGAGAGAGGTTCAAAGATTATTTCGCTTGTTGGAAAGAAAATGCATCCTGTTTATTTCCTCCTTTACATTTTCCAACCTTAGCAATGAGCTGTATTTATTGTTCTTCGTTCTTCATTCCTCTCTTGCCTTATCCTTTGTATTTCTTGTCGTTTGACTTACTGTCTCTCTTCTCTATGGCTCACATCCTTTTTTTCGACGCAAAAACTCAATCTCCCTCTATCTCTCTATCACTCTCTCTCTCCCACTTCCACACGCAAACACGCACACACACATGTCCAATTGATTCCGTACTCCAGCTGTTTAGAAGACTAGTGAAAGTGCCCTGCAGAAACAGGGCCATAAGGAAGAGAGAGAGAGAGAGAGGGGGGGAAGGAGAGAGAGGGATAGAGGGAGGGATCGAGCAAGCTCTCTCCTATGAATGTTAACTTCGCTAAACTTTGCTTGTTGACTTTCGAAAAGGGAGTGGGGGGGGTGCTTTTGATGAGATCCAGAGATCCACACACACACAGACACAGAAACACACACCATTTTCTGTACCTACTACTTTCTCTGTGCACCCTCATGCATCTCTCAGGTGCCAATGTCTGTTAAGAGTCTTCATACAGTTAATGTCTCGGTGTGTGTGTTTACTTTGTAATGGTGAAACGAGCAGAGATTTACAGGCAAACCTGGACTCACACATGCTCACACACACACACACACACACACACACACATACACGCACACACACGCACACACACATACACACACACACACACACACACACACACACACACGCACCCACACACACACATGCTCACAGGTGCTGGTGTGCTGCAGCACCTGTCTGCCAGCTGCGTGTCGGTCCCTGGGGGCCGCACGTGGTTGATTGACAGTTGAGGGAGTCCCCCGGCTGAGGGCCACAACACAGCTGGCCCAGATGTTGAGGAGGGACACAAAAATGTGTGTGTGTGTGTGTGTGTGTGTGTGTGTGTGTGTGTGTGTGTGTGTGTGTGTGTGTGTGTGTGTTTGTTGGGGTGTTAAAACTGCCTCATTATCCTCACTGTGGGGTTGAAGAAGTGCAGCGGATGAAACCCACAGAAAGACAAAGAGACAGAATGACAGCATGGCTACAAATGTTTCCAAGCAAACCATCTCACACACACACACACACACACACACACACACACCACCATACAGTGTGATCCGTACTTCTAGTTTCCATATCCATACCATGACCCCCCTGGTCACAACATTCCCTTTCTCTCCTCATTTTCGGCCTTTCCTTCGCTCTCTTCCATTTCTAACCCCCTCCCCCTACAGACCCCCTACCCCATCTCTCTGTCCTTCTCTCTCCAACTCTCTCTCTATTTCTCTTTCTCTCTTTGCCTCTCTTCTTCTCCCCCTCTCTCTCCCTCTCACCCCCCCCCCCCCTCCCCTCTCTCCCTTTATTTTGTTCTCTACTCCTCCATATAGCCTTCTCCTTCTCTTCTCCCCCCACTCCCTCAATCTCTGCGTTTCCACATAAAGCTGTTTTTCATAGGGGCCCGTGCGGCCCGGAATAGCGGTCCCCCCGGGCTGAGCCGGCCTGAAACACTAGACTCTTCTGAGCCTCAGCCAAACAGATGCTGACTCTTGGAGTCCCACCAGAAACTCTCCTCCATGCTCTGCTTTTTCGCTCTCTCTGGCTCTCTAACTCTCTCTCTCTCTCTCTCTCTCTCTCTCTCTCTCTCTCATTCTCTTTCTATTTCTCTCAATTTATCACTCTCAATTTCTCCCTCTCTCTCATTTGCTCTCTTTCTTTCTTCATTCCTCAATCTATCACTCTTTGGCCATTTGTCGTGAAATGTTGTGTTTACAAGTCCCTTCCCATTACATCTCTCCTTCCATCATTTGTCCTCTCCTTTTCTATTTTCTGCTCTCTCTCTCTTTGTGTCTTTGGTTCATCTCGTTCTCTCGGCCCCTGTCATGTCAGGTGTCACCACCGTTAGGCTGACTGAGGCCATGGTGGTGAACAGTCTAATATTTTCCCTCTCTCCGTTATTACGTCCTCTCCTTTCCTTAAAGACACTTTTTGACTCGCTCTTTCCCTCGTCCTCCCGCTTTGCTTTTCTTTGCGCCTCTCAACCTACCTCAACCTTTTCTTTCCTTGACTTTCTTTCTTTTTTTGCCATCGGCTCGCCTGCCAATGCCCCCTTCCCCCACCCTCTCCTTCTTCCCTGTCTCTATATAGCTCCTTCCACCGCTCTCCCTCTCTCTCTCCCCTTCCGTCATGCCTTTCTTCCTTGCTCGCCCAGTCTTTAAATTTGCCTGAACTCAAGGACCCCTTCTGTTACGTAAAATGGGTTAAACACAGATGCACATGTGCTCACGTACTGTAGAGGAGCACACACATGCACACACACACAGGCATACACCAATGCACACACAGGCACACACGGACACACACATACACACACTTCCTCACACACATATGCACACTTCCTTGCACACACACACACACAAACACACACACAAACACACACACACACACACACACTATTACACAGTGTGCTGCTATAAGGGCCAAAACTTGGCTTTGCGGCTCTTGGCAGCAGTTCAACTTTCTCTCTCCAGCCTCCACTATATCTCGCTCGCTGATGCAGTGTTTACATGAGCTGCCAGTCACAACCAAATCAAAAGTCCTCCCCCTACTGAGATCACAACAGTTGGTGGCCCAGCAGACGTGGAGCGCAGTGTTAACCCTGAGCTGACTCCTTTGGAGCCATTTTGGAGGTGAATCACCCCAGACTCTATGGGAGTCATTAGCACTGCCATTTTGGATCCACCCACGAGAACGCAGCGCTGAGATTGAGACAATAAGCAAACAGAAGAGAACAAATTAGATTAGGTATCCAGAGTCGACACACTTCAACAAAAATCTATTTCCGCATTCTTGGGAAAAATGGATTCTGGACTTTATTCTTCCTTTGCAATTACTGCATTGTTCAAGTGACGCGGGCGCATCCCAGTGAAAACAACAAGGCATCACAAAGTGCACCAATTACCAGCGCCGGCGCTCCCGCCGCAGTGAGGTGAGCCCTGCCGCCTGCAGGGGGCCGCTCGGGGGCCTGGAGGCTGGGGGATTGGAACATAATGGGTATCAGTGTTCAGAGCGAACTCTGTCAACCCGGGGCTGTGTAAGCCTGATCTAAGGTTACGTAACAATGTGTAGACTACCACAGACATTACATGACTGGCCCGGATTACCACACATACATGCACACACACACACACACATGCACACAGACACGCAAAGATACACACAGCCTTACATACATACATACATGCATACTTACAGTACATACATACATACATGCATACATGCATACATACATACATACATACATACATACATACATACATACATACATACATACATACATACATACATACATACATACATACATACAGGTAAATGCTGTCCATTTGTTTGGCAAGAGGTCTGGTATAAGGAGTCGCAACCTTAAAGGGCCCAGCATAATGTTTGGTCAACACTTTGGCCATCTCTTCTCTTCTGTGTGAGTATAACAACTCTGGTGTACTTAAATGCCTTCATAGTGTGTGCGACATAGGGAGTGCTTGTATTTGTGTGTGTCCGGGCTTGTCATGTGGCTTAGCAGAGGCCTGATTTGGGGGGGGGGGGGGGGGGGGGGGGTTATTGTGTTAAGGAGGTGAATTAGAGAATTAGAATTAGTGTAGGGACATTAAGCAGGATGGGCTTACAGTCTGATCAAGCCCTGCTGATGCTTTTGGCCTTACATGAACACACACACTGTACACAAACTTCTACACTCACCCCATGTCGCACGCATAACAGTTTGTGACATTAAATTACAATTGCTCATATTTCATTTCCATGCATGCCTGTGTGTATGTGTGTGTGTGTGTGTGTGTGTGTGTGTGTGTGTGTGTGTGTGTGTGTCAGTGTGTGTTTGTACACCCGAGGACACTACAATCTACATGCAAAAACAAGCACAAACCGCACACACATGAATCTAATCATGAACGCATATGTTATTTCATAGGACCCCTGCTAACACTCTCTCACTCTCGCTCTCTCTCTCTCACACACACCCACACACACACACACACACACACACACACACACACGAGTGCTGGTCATGATTGTCTGTAGCATGAGACAGATGGCAGAGTGCTTTACAGTGCGGTACATCTGTGCCTGCGTGCTGATTGGTCGATCTGCCGTTCTGTACGGTGGAGCCATCCCCTGTCCGTTTGGTCACCAATCTGTTCGCTCTTTCCTCGCCACCACTTGGCTCTGCGCTGCCATTTGTTGCCTTGGCGCGTCGGCGTTGTTTACATTGCTGTAATTGGTGTTATGTTGGACTGTTTTGCGTTGCCCGTAGCAACACAATTGTCAATTTGTACATGCATTATTTCTGCGTAACACAAAAACGTTCCCAATATAAGCCCGTAAATCTGCCCGTACAAATCAGCAACAATGTGTGAATAACGCAGTGTTCCTGTGGGAAACACGTGGGAGAGTTTCTGTCAGGAGGATTGAAGACAAACATTCATCCATCCATTCATCCTGTCATCCACCTGTTCACCCATGTATCCCTTTATTAGCATGGTACAACAAGTGTCCCCTACATATGTTTCTTCTTTGTTTCTTTTATGATCTCGTCATCTTTATACACAGTGGTACACACATACACACACACACACACACACACACGCACACAGAGGGAAGTTGACTTGATGCCAGATGTTGCGCCAGTCTCAGACACGTTCACATGACCTCACTGCGTGTCTGCTCTCCTCACAATGGACAGAGTCAGCCGAGTTCAAGTGTGTGAGTCTGTGTGTGTGTCTAGTTGTGTGTAGTATGTGTGCTTGTGTTTGTGTTTGTATGCGTGTGTGCATGTGGGTGTCCGTGTTTGTGTGTTTGTGTGTGTGTGTGCATAATTTGGGAGGGCTTTTATCATGTCATGTGTTGTCATCTCTTGTAAAATGTGTCTTTTCATGTTTCATTTGTATTGTGTGTGTGTGTGTGTGTGTGTGTGTGTGTGTTTGTGTGTGTGTGTGTGTGTGTGTGTGTTAGCCTGATAAGATGGCAGTCCACCTCCTGGCACTCAAGGGCACAAGTTCACAGTCTGCCTCCCTTGTCTGTCATGTTCCTGCCAACCTCCGTCGCTCCTCTCTCTCTGTCTCCCTCTGTCTCTCTCTGTTCCGCTCTCTCTCTTTCTCTCTGTATCTTTCTCCCTCTGTTTCCCCTGCCCATCTCAGCGACAGCACACATATGACACGAGAAGAACAAATGGTACTTCTTGCGCCTTGCAGTATAGGACGCTTTCATTGGCCCGGTGCAATCAGAGACTGTATTGCTGCAATCCGTGCAAAACATGTACACCCGTCTTCACAAACAGACAGGCACATTGTGTGTGTGTGTGTGTGTGTGTGTGTGTGTGTGTGTGTGTGTGTGTGTGTGTGTGTGTGTGTGTGTGTGTGTGCCTGGTTGTGTGTGCTGCAGTTGGTTTTAGAATATATCCACTTCCCACTTCTGTCCTACATAGGCTCCTTGTTTTCCTAATGCTTTCCACTATGGAGCCCCCACTTGTCCTCTTTTTCAACTCCTCCCTCCCTTCCTCCCTCCCTTCCTCCCTCCCTCCCTTCCTCCCTTCCTCCCTCCCTCCTCTGCCCCTCCCCCTGGTATGGATTGGCAGCAGCATCCCCCATTGAGACATTATTCAACGTCTATGTATCAAGTTTAAAGGATTTATGTTGTTATATTCTGATCATTTCATGATCTTTAAATGCTATGCTTCAATGTATCAGGACAGTAATACAGTTGCTGAATGTGTTTTGAATGAGTTTTAAATTATTCTAAATTCAGGCCATTGAGTGAAGCATGATATCTATATTATATATCTAACCAACATAACATCTTCCACATGGTTTAAGGAAGTAATTTGAGCAAGACACTCATCAAGTGCACTGATCATTTAAGGAAGGATTATGAAGGCATTTACCAGTGGAAAACATTATTAAGTAAGCCTCCAATCTCACTGAAGATCAGACTGTACTTTGCTGGTCCCAGAAAGAAGAGCTAACTTTAGGGAGGCATGCACTTTTGCGCACACACACACACGCGCACACACACACACACACACACACACACACACACACACACACACACACACACACACACACACACACACACACACACACATAAATGCCCATTTGAGCCCCAGGTAAATGAGTTTAATAATACTTTAGTGATATTGTATTGATACATGTTTTGGTCATTTTCCAATGGAATGTAATATTCAAGAAAAATATGAGCTTCATTATGAATCTGAATCCATTCAGCGGCAGAGCACTCACGTAGAATGTGCGTTATTGTTTATCAAAAAAAACCACTTTCAAATTAGGTTCATTTGTGGCTTTCAAGTGTTTCGTGTGTCTCCCGAGAAAGGAACTTAAGATTGTGCTCTAATTGGGCCGCTTGCTTTCCAAGTGTGGCGCATCGCTGACTCGTTGACTTATTGTTATGTCGGCCAAAATGGTTTTTCCTTGCACTTGTAATTTTATTGATGTGTTTCTCGGGAGAAAAGCACTTGGCTCCGAGCGCGATGTTTGTTATCGCGGGTATCTCCGCGGTGCTTTTGAAGGAGTTGGCAACCTTGCTTGGTATCACTTTGTTTGTGTGTTTGTCTATCTATGCATATACGTGTGTGTGTGTGTGTGTGTGTGTGTGTGTGTGTGTGTGTGTGTGTGTGTGTGTGTGTCAATAAGGATGTTTTCTCAATTTTTATCCTGTCCTTGGCTATACTAGGCTAATGGTTTTTATAAACAAATATATATAATATTATATATATAAGCTAGTGCCTGGGTGCTGCCTGTCACTAGGCTCTTCCTTTGTGGCTCCCAGAGCGAAGCGCAATCTCTGATGTGCTGAGAGCAGAGATGACAGGCAGACAGTGAGAGAGGATAAACAATTTGGAAATAAACATACCTTATGAAGTGGGAAAGCACATAGATGGAGATGGAGAAAACAAAGAATCTTAAAGGCGATGGAGAAAAAACCCCATTAAAAAGCAAGAGACAAACACATACATTAAAAAAGGGAAAATGCATGGGTAGCTGCCAAAGAGCTGGCACATGAAGCAGAAAAAGATGTCAAATGATTCAGAGTAAATAATAAATTACAATAAACATATCTGAGAGAACGGGACGGGGATTATGAGACCAGAGAGAAAACAAAGTAGTAAAGAAAAATCGAAATCTCCTCTTGTTATTGCCTATCGCAGTTTAGCATTTCCTCTGTTTTAGTTATGTTGTATCAAACATTCACTCCGGTTCAGTTTTCAGAATTTAAATCAGTTGGATTACAAGTACAAACCAAGTGACTGAAGGGACAGATAGGAGAAGAGATTAGAGAGAGTGAGAGAGAGAGAGAGAGAGAGAGAGAGAGAGAGAGAGAGAGAGAGAGAGAGAGAGAGAGAGAGAGAGAGAGAGAGAGATAGAGAACGATACAGAGGTAGAAACAGACCGGAATAAGGAGAGAGAGAGGGATTGACATGCATCCAGCTGCCTGGACATGCGAGAGCTTCACCTTAAAGCACCCCTCCTCTGCCGGCCGCTCAGACAGACAGTGGGTGTGTGTGTAGCAGCAGCAGAGGCACAAAGGGCCACAGTGTGTGAATCTGGGCCAGCAGGAAGAGCCAGAGGGAGGGGAGAAACCAAAGTCTCTGTACCCCCCTGGCCCACCTCAGCGCTGGGCCCTATACTGCTGCACGGGGCCCAGTCCTCCCTCACTGTGGACGAGATAGAGATCCGATCTGTGGCTCTCTGGGCTTCTCCATCTTTATTGCCCTTCGGTCCGCTGTGCCAGTCCGCCATCTGCAAACATTGTTGGGAATGCAGAGGGATGGGGCCTTTGTGGAGGCGAGTCTCAGTTAGACACACAAAATCAGTGAGTTAAATACACTTACACACACACACAAACACACAGCTGCACATACGACAGACCCCAGGATAAAGAGAGAGACAGAGAGTTC
>NC_136935.1:31348645-31351145 GCF_949987615.1 Pollachius pollachius
AGCAGTGAAGAAATGTCTACCCCCTGTGGTGTGTCCATAGTAACTGATTTCACACTAGGTTGATGTTGTCATGATGGCGATACACACATTAGGACCTGTTGACCTAATAGCAGTAACAGCTGGACACACGGTAGGCCCGGGTCAAATTTGTTTCTGTTAATCGTATCCTTCAAATGCTGCTACTGCACACACACACACACACACGCGAACACACACACACACACACACACACACACACACACACACACACACACACACACACACACACAGACACACGCACGCACACACACGCACACACACACACAAACCCTCATAAACACACACACTTAGCATTCTCTAACATTTCTGTCTCTGTTCTAAGTACTAACCAAGAGTTCCTCTGCTGCCTTTTAGTCGTAGATGCAATCCTATTCTTCTTAGATTAGAAAGCTTAGACTCAAGTCCTGACGATACCCATCGTTGACCCCCGATGTACCCAACCCCTCCTCTCCCCCTCCCCTGAGTCACGCCATGCCACTTCCTGCCCTCAGCTCGACCAAAAGGAAGTCCCTAGACGACAGCGAGCTGGAGAGCCCCACGGACGAGGTGTTCTACCCCGGCCGCTCGCCCGCCGCCGGCTCCTCCCAGTCCAGTGGCTGGCCCAACGACATGGACGCAGGTACGCCCCCCCACACCCCGCCCTCCCTCCCCCCCTTCCTTCCTCACATACCTCTCAAACCCGCCTCTCTCTCCTCCCCTGATAACAGCCCAAATAACGCCAGCTCCACGAGCCCGTCCTGCTTCGTACATTCACCCTTCGCCTCGTTCTCCCTCACACACGCACACACACACAAACACCCCCTCACCCTGCCTTTCAGCAGATAATGAAAGAGAGTCTTTCCTTGAACCTTTTTTTTGCATTCAATTGGACCTTGTCTCCTGCGACAGACCCAGGCCTCCTCCCTCCGCCCAGCTGCTGGTAGGGAGGAAGAGGGCAGATCACACTCATCCTCCTCACCCTAACCCCTATCCCTGTTTACAGAGCGGCCTCAGAGGCAGCGTTAGTGTGACCCTACACCTACGCTAATGTGGATAGCTACATATGTCCCGGTCTGTAGGTCAGTAGTGTCACTAGTCTGGAGGCGTTGGGTTTAGTCCTGCATTGGCCCAGGTGCTGTCCAACACATGTACCCTCGAAGCCAGATGACACAACAGCCACTCCACACTCGGTTCTTCACTTTAAGGACATTTGCTCCTTCTCATCGTAAATACTTTGGCCATAAGTATAATACATCCAACATATCCACTGGTGGCGTGCATAGCCAAGCCCAGCTGGCACATCTTGACCCAGTCCAACATGTTGGGAAGATTATGGACTGTGTCTGTTTCTGACCACCATCAACGTAAATCCTCAAAGAATTATAGAAAACGACACTGGATGAGGAAATGGTGCCAAATGTGCCACATCCTCTCCAAACCACCCACTCTGCCGAAGTGCGTTTGCCAAGGTGTACACGGTGAGACGCACTAGGCGTACAATAGTGGCCTGTGTCTGGGCGCTTACATGGTGTTTCCATTTGTCTTGGCAGTTGCCCTCCGTTCCCACAGAAAGGCAAAAGCGCTCTCATTTATTAATTTTTTTTACTCTGTCAGTATTCACTCGGCTCTTTGCTCTTTTTTTTCTTCTTCTTCTTCAACCACACAAACCTTTCCTAGTCCCAAAACAGCCCTGCAACGACAGCATTCCAGGCAGGAATGCTTTAGACTTTTTCTGGCCGCCTTCTGTATCCAAAGCTGCCGCTTGTTATTTATCGACAATGCACTTGATGTTTTGTTACCGCCCTTTCAATCACTCAATGACCTTCTAAACCTCTCTCTCTCTCTCTCTCTCTCTCTCTCTCTCTCTCTCTCTCTCTCTCTCTCTCTTGCGCTCTCTCTCTCTCTAACAACCTCTCTATCTCCTTCTTTCTGTCTCCCTTCAGCTCTCTCTTTTAGTCTTGCTTCTATCTCTCCCTCAGTTTCTATCTTTCTCTCTATCTCTCCCGCTGTCTTTCTATGTCTCTCTCTCTCTCTCTCTCTCTCTCTCTCTCTCTCTCTCTCTCTCTCTCTCCCTCTCTCTTATGTTAACAATACCCTTCTCCACTTTCAGTTCAGCACCACTTGGCCAGTGTTCACGAGAGGAAGATTAAACATGAAAACGATGGCGTGCAGTTTCCTTACCATGGTTAGAACAATATTGATTACACTCTTACCATGTACACCCACATGTTTACACACTCTTCTGCACCATTTATCAGCCTGTATGTACACAATAGAGCCATTTCCATCTCCTGTATATATATATATGTGTGTGTGTGTGTGTGTGTGTGTGTGTGTGTGTGTGTGTGTATGTGTGTGTGTGTGTGTGTGTGTGTGTGTGTGTGTGTGTGGTGTGTGTGTGTGTGTATGCTTGTGTGCGTGCCTGCGTGTGTGTGTGTGTGTGTATGCTTGTGTGCGTGCCTGCGTGTGTGTGTGCGTGTGT
>NC_136935.1:31358645-31411145 GCF_949987615.1 Pollachius pollachius
GGTAGGCTGCGGCCAACGGGCGCCTCCAACACATAACCTTTGGGTTTGGAGTTCCCTTGCAAGGATTCTTGTTTTTTCGAAGTAAATCAATGTCAATACGAAAAAAAGATGAAGAAGAAACTTAAGTGCGTAATAGGTACATCTGCTTTAGATTTGATCCGGAAGGTTGTGTCGATTTAGCCGTTCTTTCTCTTACCTGTCAGGCAGCGCTCCCCTGCCTCTAATCGGACCCTTCCAAACGTCTCCTCAATCTACAGCTTGCCAGCCGTGTCCCTATAGGCAGATTTTTGCTTTTTCAAAGGGGAAAAAAAGAGCGTTCTCTTCCCTCCCCCTCTCCCTCTCTCTCCCTCCCCCTCTCTCCCACGCATTTTCTCTTTAGATGTCTCCACCGCTCCTCCTCGCTAGTCTCCCTCTCTCTCTCCCTCGCTCTCTGAGAGCGATGGTTTGGCCTGGAGTCAAAACAGGCTCTGCCATGGAAAGGCCATGTGGACCCAGTGCCCTTCATGGTCCATCCCAGCGCTCTGCAGAATATTTACAAGAAAAACACACACCCAGAGAGCGAGAGAGAGGGACCGGTCCGTATCTTACACCATTAAGCCACGCTCTTTATCTCTGCGTGCCAGTCGGAAGGTCCTCTGGAGAATGCAAAACCGCCAGATTGAATTTTGCATTTGAATTGATTTCTAAATTTGCCTCTCTCGCCGTTGTGTCTGTGTTTGGTTGCAGAGGTGTGAAGGACCAGCTCGCCTTTCTTTGTTTGCTGGCTAACTTCTCACTTTCCCCCGGCCCTGTGTGTGTGTGTGGGTGTTTGTGCGTGCATGTGTGTGTGTTGTGTGTCTGAACAGGCTTTTTGCTATCCTCCATTGTACATGCATATGCATGGGGTTTAGCGACAAACTGTTGTGATATGAATTTGTGTTGGTGTGTGTGTGTGTGTGTGTGTTTGTGTGTGTGTCAGTGAGTGCATGTGTGCTGGTGTAAAATTACGATCTATTTGGCTGGAGGGCTCTCTGTACTAAAATGGCCGCTGTCCAAATGGAGTGTCCCTTTGAGGCCATAGTTCTATAAAGGGAGCAGAGCCCCAGTGGAGGACGAGTGATGAAAGAGGGAGATGGGAGGCTATACGGAAGGACGGGAAGGAGCAGGCAGCAGACTTGGCTTGTTGTTGTGCAGCAAGCGTCACTTAGCGTGGGCTAACGAGTGGGCTCGTTTAGTAAGCTCTTCCCAGTAATTAGTGCACCGGAAAACACACAATCACAATCTCACAATTGGAAAAAAGGACATCTATGTTTCTTTAAAGAAAGTATGACAACAAGAATGTCTCTTAAAAAATACAGTTCACATGTATAGTCCTATTCACAATATGTAGAAATTTCTCTCTAGACTTTAATGGTTATATTTGAATAAAGTTCCTTTATGTTTGAATCTTATCATCGGCAGCTATAATAATGCCTAACTTATGACGCACTAATGATTTTGTGCGCACGGGAGGAAGGAACAGCAGCAGTTGCTCTGGCACCCTGACTGAATATGAACAAATACAACTTTGTGTGTATGTCTGTGTGTCTGTTAGTGTCAATTTGTGTATCTATACGTGTGTGTGTGTGTGTGTGTGTGTGTGTGTGTGTGTGTGTCTGTGTGTGGGTGTGTAGGTGTCTGTGTTCGTCTGCTTGTCTGTGTGTGTGTGTGTGTGTCTATACGTGTGTGTGTGTGTCTGTGTGTGTGTGTGTGTGTGTGTGTGTGTCTGTGTGTGTTTGTGTTTGTCTATGTGTATGTATGTGTGTCTGTGTGTGTGTTTGCGTCCGTGTGTGTGTGGCAGAGAGTCGGGGTGATTTATGCAGCCACATTGGCAGAGCTCTACATGGAATGGAGCCAGGTTGAGTTTTGTCTTATTCCGGGTCCAGAGATGTGTCTGCATCTAAACTCTCCAACATACGTACATGCCAAAAATGATGTATCTAGTAAAACAAACACACACACACACACGGCAACATATAAATAAACAAACATTGTATCATAAAAGATATCGATAGACAGCAACTTTTACATCAAGACTAAATCTGTGTAGACACAGAATTCCGCCACGCGTGCAGAAATAGTCCTTATTAGGCTGCTAAACCTTGGACTACAGTCCACCGGTTGGGCGGTAGGTGGTAGGAGGTGACAGACATGAGCACAGATGCATGTTTGCCAAACTGAACTCACCTAGCAGCTTGACTGTTTTATCTGTACTGCCAAGTTACCAAGGCCATAGAATCCCAGCACACACACTGGAACGTGGCCTCCTCTGTTTGTGCGTGTGTGTTTGTGTGTGGCTGCATGCGTGAACAAGTGTGTGTTTCTGTGTGTGTGTGTGTGTGTGTGTGTGTGTGTGTGTGTCTGTGTGTGTGTCTGTGTGTGTGTGTGTGTGTGTGTGAGTGTGTGTGTGTGTGTGTGTGTTTGTGTGTGTGTGTGTGTGTGTGAGAAGGACATAGAAAGTGGGGGTGTGTGTGGGTGTGCATGCTTGTGTGCGTTCCGCATCTGTGTGTGTGTGTGTGTGTGTGTGTGTGTGTGTGTGTGTGTGTGTGTGTGTGTGTGTGTGTGTGTGTTTATGTGTGTGTGTGTGTGTGTGTGTGTGTGAGTGTGTGTGTGTGTGTGTGTGTGTGGGTGTGCGTGTGTCTGTGTGTTGCTTGACTAATGTCTCTGGGATGTGCTCTGTGGTTGGCTGTGACTTTCTCTCTCAAACTACTGGGCAGAACCGCACAGCAGTGATATCCCACTGATTGATTACCCATCACCAACAAGCAATAAAACAAAGTGGAAAAACCCTTTGTGTGTGTGCATGCATTTTTGTGTGTGTGTGTGTGTGTGTGTGTGTGTGTGTGTGTGTGTGTTTGTGTGTAACTGTCACAACCTGTATTTGGTGATGTTGCATGCACATGTGTAGAACCAAGGAAGAAAAAGCGTGTGCAAAAGTGTGTGCATGTGTGTGTCTGCCTGTCTGTGTGCAGGCATTTGTTATAGTGTGTGTGTGTGTGTGTGTATGTGTGTGTGTGTGTGTGTGTGTGTGTGTGTGTGTGTGTGTGTTTGTGTTTGTGTGTGCTCACAATGCCCCGTACCAGGAAATCTAAGGGCTGATTTATTAAATGAATGGGACCAGATGTTGCAGAATAGCTGAGAATAATGCAAGTCATTTGCGAGCGGCAGAAGCGCTACAGTCTTTTAATCCGAGCAGAACAACTGAAAATCCAGTGGGCATTCTAGGAACAGGGACCCTCCTTAACCTTTGTGTTTGCTTCCATATCACTCACTCTGTGAGAGGTCAGTAGAAACATATGCATGTCTAATGCCTCTGTAGGCTCGCATGTTAAAGAGCAACCACTAAAAATGGTTGACAGCACCATCTGTGACAAACCGCAGGTTATTGCGATAGCATATTCAGATTGGCTCAAAATCAGAGGCAGTTGGATATCGCTATTTCCTTCGCTTCTGTACCTGTACGCTTGTAACACATCAGATCAATTAAACAATGGTGGCTCATTTACGTATTCATTCATTTATTCCTGTACGTAGGGTATTAAATGCATGTCTGTATGTATTTTATAACAATTGGCACCCATCTCACCGTGTATCTCTTCCCTCCCACTTCCAACATGACTCTCTCTCTCCTCTCTATCTCTCTCTCTCTCTCTCTCTCCTCTCTCTCTCTCTCCTCTCTCTCCTCTCTATCTCTCTCTTTCCATTCTCTCTCCTCTCTATCTCTCTCTCTCCTCTCTATCTCTCTCTCTCTATCTCTCTCTCCTCTCTTTCTCTCTCTCCTCTCGCTCTCCTCTCTCTCCTCTCTCTCCTCTCTCTCTCCTCTCTCTCTCCTCTCTATCTCTCTCTCTCTTCTCTCTCTCTCTTCTCTCTCTCTTCTCTCTCTCTCTCTCTATCTCTCTCCTCTCTCTCTCTTCTCTCTCTCTCTCTCTCTCTCTCTCCTCTCTCTCTCCTCTCTCTCTCTCTCTCTCTCTCTCTCTCTCTCTCCTCTCTCTCTCCTCTCTCTCTCTCTCTCCTCTCTCTCTCTCTCTGTCTCCCTCTTCCCCACCCTCCACTGTGCTGCTGTGCTCGCCACCAGGGAGCCCCCGGGCCTCAGCCTCCGCCCTCCACTTCCCCTCCTCCTCCATCATCCAGCAGTCCAGCCCCTATTTCTCCACCCATCCGACCATCCGATACCACCACCACCAGGACCCGCTCAAGGAGTTTGTGCAGTTCGTCTGCACCGACGGTGGTGGCCAGGCCAGCGCACAGGTGAGTCCTCTAAGGGGGCCGCCGCCGTAGGCTCTGAAGGGGGTGGGGAGCGGGGGGGATAGTAACCACTTGCTTCAAAGAAACTCCTTGCAACCGACGATTGCTGACTGGCTCATAAAGTCACAAGCAGTGAGTTCCCATGATTTCGTTCAAGTCCGTGGTTACTCTTCATCGTTGATCACTGATCACTTATAGTCATCGCTCGGTTCATAGTGGGATTTTTGCAGTGACACTTTGGTGAAGAAATACAATGAGGGATCATGTCATCATTGGATCATTGTTGAATCCTAATTGTTGAATTGTCAATGAGAAGGAGCTATGAACGTTTGCAACTTGAATCCTCATGCAAGCAGTGAAGCACACACGCCAAGTACATAATGCTGACCCCAAATCAATGAAACAAACCACACAGGGTCCAGGGGGATGATTGTAGATAACATGATGAGTAGTTTAACACACACTTAGCATTTCAATAACAATTCAGATCCTTAGTTGCTTTAGTTTGATCTGTTCTGTTAGCATTCTTTCTTCTTTTTAAATTCCCTAATGTCTGGAAAGGGCCTGCTTTCCATTGCACATGCTGTACGAATGCTCCCTGTTTATGTTTACTGAACTTCACACTACCAGTGTAAATAATCGATACTTTGTGAGCTGCAGTAAAATGCACAGGAAGCACACACACATTTACACACCAATACACTCCTGATCTCCAGCTTCTCCCTTTTCACATAACATTTTTTTTAACGTCACATTTCTATAACTTCTCCTGCAAAGTTTCATTTCTCCCTCTCCCCTGTGTGATATGAATGTCTCTCGTCTTCTGCATTTTATTTATACCACTGTTTATGTCGAGGTTGCCATCTCTGAGACCTGTGTGTGTGCGCGTGTGTGTGTGTGTGTGTGTGTGTGTGTGTGCGTGTGAGCGTATGCATTTGTTTATGCGACTGTATTTGTATGTGTGTGTGTGTGTGTGTCTTTGTGTGCGTATGTGCATGCGCTCCCGCGCGCGCGCGTGTGTGTGTGTGTGTGTGCTTGCGTACGCATTTGTGCCTGCGTCTGTATGTATGTATGTGTGTGTGTGTGTGTGTAAGTGTGCTTGTTTGTGTGTGGGTGTGTTCGTGCGTGTGTGGATGTGTGTGTGAGTGCACATCCTGGCGTACATCTGTCTGTGTCGTTGCTGGTTGCCTGAGAGCGTGTTACAGTGCTGCGGGGAATGCGAGCGGCGGGCTGCATGCGAGATAGCGTGCATGCAGCGTGGTATGCATCTGCGACCGCCCCCCGCCCCCTCCTCCTCCCCCCCCATGCGCTGTCTTCTCGGGGGGTGTGTTTCACCCTGTCTTGTATGTTGGTCCGTCCTCAGCCTAACGGCGGTGGCCAGGGCAAAATGGCCGGCTCCTTCCTGCTGCCCCCGCCGCCCCCCGTGGCGCGCCCCGTGCCCCTCCCCATGCCCGACTCTAAATCCATCAGCACGCCCCCTGACGGCGGACTCAGCTCACCCACGTCTTCGTGTAAGTCACCCCAGCCCCAAACCTCCCCCCCCAACCCCCCACCCCCTACCCACCCACCCACCCCCTCCCACAGATCACCACCTCCCTCCCTCCCCCCCTCCCCCCCCTGCCCACCTCCCGACTCCTCACCTCAAGTGCAGCGCCCCCTCCCCAGAGCTATGGAGCCACGCGGGAGCTAATCCTCTACACTGGATAGCTTAGGCTAGTTACCGTTGCAGCCTCGGTCGAGCCTGTCTCCCGTGCTGATTATCAAATGCCACCAAGTGCATGATGGGTACTACACAGCCCAGAAGGCATTTGCGATGGCTGAGTTATTCTAGTGTCTCCAGAATTGTGTCCCTAGCGTCCTATAGTGAACTCTGTTCCCCCCAGACAAAGACAGAGCGCTCTGCACTACTCCCAGAAACCTCAGCAGCCCAAAGAGACCTAGACTTAGACTCACATGGACACCACACTATGAGGTACCGTACCTTACTGGAGCGAACTCCGGACTGTACTAGAACAATCCACTCCTGTAGAGGCAGAATACCACGCCTCTGCCAGGGCCGAGATCCTCTTTCAGACTCTTCTCTAGTTCTCTCTCCTGTCCTCCCCTTTTCTTCCTTTTCTCTCATTCTTTGTCTGCATTCCTCCTCAAGCACTGCCCCTCCATCTTTTCTCCTTCCTCCGGTATACTTTTTTTCTCTCTCTTTCTCTCTCTCTCTCTCTCTCTCTCTCTCTCTCTCGCATTCTCTCTGGTGTTGGGTTTCCTACCGCAGCCTCCACAGGAGGCAGTATAGTCTCTCTCCCTCTCTCGCTCTCTCGGGCTGTCTATTTCCCCCTCTCCCATTATTGCTGCCTGCCTCTCTCTCTGTCTCTGTGCCTCTCTCTGTCTGTGTTTTAGTTGATGAGGTGGGGGAGGGCGGGGGGTCTGGCTAGCCGCTGTAAGGGCTAGGCGCGGAGGCTAGTCATTGAAGTGTAGACATTGCATGTCCTGCAACACTATCTGCCCCTCTTCTCTCATCTTCCTTCCTCAATTCTGCTTTCGTATTTTTTTCCCCTCTTTTCATTTGATATAACTTCATACCCCGCCCCCCGCACTCTTTTTTTTCCTTTTCTCTTGTATTCCTCTTTTTAACTAGGGCAGTTGGCGTGGACTCCAAAAAAAGACTAAATAAATAAATAAATAAAAATCATGTCCCACTTTACTCGCCCAAATCCTCTCAGCACTCTCACACGCACATCCCATAATAATTACACATCCAGAACAAACAGAACAACAAACACGGAAACCACAAGTACTACTGCAACATTATCATCATCATCAACAACAACAACAACAACAACAGCGGTAACCTAGTCTCTCCAGTCAGACAACAATAGATCTTCATCAAGGCTGTCTAATTAGCGGTAGTGCCAGGGAGCGGGAGAGAGAGAGAGAGAGAGAGAGAGAGAGAGAGAGAGAGAGAGAGAGAGAGAGAGAGAGGAGGGTCCCCCGGGAGCGCCATGGCTTGTGGGTGTTGGCACCCACGGGTGCTGCCCCAAACCCCCGAACCCACCCCACCCCTTCCCGCCCCCCAACCCCACTCCACCCCCACACAACGGACCAAGTCGGGCGAGATGGGAGAGGCACAAACCCAGAGACGGGGGGCACAGGATGGAGCCGCCAAGGGGAGGGGAGGGGGGGCTTCAACTCATCCTCCACCTCATCATCCTCTTCCTCCTCACCGCTTTTATTTTTGGTCTTTCTCCCCTTATTACTTGTCATGTCCTCACACCCCCCCCCCAGTTTCAGTTGCCATGAGCCGTAATGATATTGCTATGAGCACCTCCTCTCTCCTCCTCATCGCTTCCTCCTGCTCCGTGGATTCACTCTGCTTCACTTCTTTCTCCCACTTCTCTTTTCATTCTTATTTTATTTTTTTTTAAAAAATGCATTTCCTCTGAAAGAATTTCAACATACAGCGTTACTCTGAACGGCACTCCAGAGATGTCAAGTACACACACACACTCCGGCTCAGCCACACTCAGTCCAGTTAAACTCCCCCCCCCCCGCCCTGGTTCTGTTCGGTTCTATTGGAGTCCAGTAGGAGCCACTGCCCTACTATCTCATCCTCTGCTACAGAGTCTTGGAGAGTAGCTGCCTCCTTATAGGAACCCTGCCCTTCAAGAGGGCCTCCATTCCCCTCTACATGGGGAGACCCCCCACCAAATACACACAAAAACACACACACACATGGACACACAGCTATACAGAATGTCCCTTCTCGGGGCTGCTGGGAGTGTTTGGGATGTGACCGCAGACGTTGACCTGCTAGCAGAGTCGCTTCTCTTACTAGCTTCCCACCAATAGAGGCACTTCAATGACTCACTTCCCCCCTCCCCCGCCCTCTCCTCCACCTCCCCAACCTGAACACAACATACCTACTATCATCTATATGAGGATATTATTCTCACTACTTGCCCTGATTGTCTCTCATTATACATGTAATAATATATTGTAGTCATAGGCTATTCTGTGTTTATTTAATCACGTACATAGGAAATGTGTATTGACAACCATCATCATGGGATGCCAAAGTTCAGAATCTTACTGTCTTCTTTGTCCACCTTTCTGTGTGTTTGTACCTGTGTGTCTGTTTATCTGTATGTGTCTGTGTTTTTTTGTGTGTACGTTTCTCTCTCTCTCTCTCTCTCTCTCTCTCTCTCTGTCTCTCTCTCTCCCCCCTCTTCTCTCTCTCTCTCTCTCTCTCTCTCTCTCTCTCTCTCTCTCTCTCGCTCTCTCTCGACCACAGCATACTCAACGCCAGGCTCCACAGCTCCCAACCGGTTTGTCGGCATCGGAGCACGGGACAACTTTCTGAATATCCCCCAGCAGAGTCAGGTAGGCTGACCTCCTCTCCCCTCTCGCCCCGGCTAACCCTCATCTGTGTACAGAGTGTAGAGATACCAGGAAGAAGCTGCCGGAACCCCCCACCCCCGTCATTCAGTAGGGTGAGGGGTTGCTCTGTTAGAAGCTCATTGGTTTAGGTTTGACCAGGGAGAGGGAAATACAGAATTAAATGAAGGCGAGTGTATGTCCCGGGGGGGGGTCCCCAATAGTGACCGCAGGGCCGTGCACTCACTCCCAGAGAGAGCTTATTGTGGCGCAATGCTTCGAGAGCTCTGTATTTTTAAAAAGAGTGTGTTTCATTAAGCAAAAGAAAAAGGAAAACGACCAACATCGGAGGCCAGAAAGCGAGAAACGACACGGTGTGACTCAGCGAGGGCCGTTGTTGTTATTTGGGGGTTGCCCATCTGTGTGGACACCGGGCCCTGGCCGTGAACCCCCGTCTCCTCTCGGCTCTGGCTGCTTTACGAGCGCCGCACCGCAGAGCCCGGTTCCCACCGCGCGGCCAGGCGCTGCCAGCGTCGGGGCGGCTGCAGCTGTATTGATTTATCTCCAGCGCTCCCCCCACACACTGCATATTAGAGCCGCGTGTGAGGCCGGCAGCGCTCCACTACTTGCGGTGGGGCGCCTCGGCCGGGCCCCTGCCGCTGAGCTGCAGCGTCTTGGGCCCCCTCCATCACCAACACAACTTTTCTCATTAGGGGCTAACCGCACCTGCCAGCTGCAGCCAAGTCCGACTCCTCTGTCCTCCTCCTCCTCCTCCTCCTCCTCGCCACACACATGGAAGCAATCTGCATTCCTCCTTCCCGGGCCGCTTCTACATCCATCAGCAGCTACACACACACATGCAGGCACACACACACACAATCAACCTCCCTTTCTCATACTTTCTCTTTCCTATTCTCTCGCTCTCTCTCTCTCTCTCTCTCTCTCTCTTTCTCTCTCTCTCTCTCTCTCTCTCTCTCTCTCTCTCTCCCTCTCTCTCTATATATCTCTCTCTCTATATATATCTCTCTCTCTCTCTCTCTCTCTCTCTCTCTCGCTCTCTATTGCTCTCTCTCTCTCTTCCTCTGTCTGTCCTTGCTGCTCTCTCAGATCCCTCTCCCCCCCACCTGCACACTGCTCTCCCACAGGCGTATGGCCTGGCACTATGGGAACACTCACACAGCATCCACATGAGCCAACACACATGGACCCAACACACACACACACACACACACACACACACACACACACACACACACACACACATACACATTTTAACTCTTTGCCAACACTAATGCCCCTGACCTACCCCCCACTCTCTCTCACACATACACACATGAAGACACACACATGCACAAACACACACATTTACGCACACACATGCACGCACACACACATTTTAAAATGAAACAGCTTTCCTATAACAGCTGAACCTTGTTTGCAACACCTCTAATCTCCCTGTGTGGATTATCATTTTAAACACCGTCGTACTGCGACGTCAACAACATGACCATGTATGGGCAGAACCTGGGCGTAGCTATCGGCGCTAGCGGTTAGCTGAGCCGATAGGGTCAATCACAAGCCCAGGCTGCGCGCAGGACAACGCTGACTTCCTGCCTCTCCTGCTGCTAGCTGGCATATGGGCAGGTTCAGACAGTAGGCATGCCAGCCTGCCTGCTAGTCCCCTAGCCAAGACTGAGAGGGAAAGAGAGAGAAAGGCCGCTGGGAGTGAGGGCGAAAGAAGCTGTAAAGAGCTGGTCTGAGGAGCCCTCTTGCGTTGCGACAGGAGCGATGCAGCCAGAGAGAGAGGGGGGGAGCAACAGTTAACAAAAAGGAAAAAAAAAGAGAGTGCGAGAAAGGGAGGAAAGAGTGAGAGGCAGGGGGAGTTAGTTTAAGCCTGCTGCCCTCAACAGTCACGTCCCGGCTGTCTGGTTGCCCCAAGCAACCAGACATGATGTCATAGGCAGTTGAACTTGGACTTGAAGGGGGGTAATGTAGAGGGGTGGGGTCACTCTCCGCAGCCAAGTATTACATTGGCTGAGGTGGGACAGAGAGAGAGAGAAAGGGAAAGACAAGACTGAGGTTGGTAGTAAGTGAGAGGAAGCCTTTAGGAGGCGAGTGATACACACCAAGGAATAATAAGCATTGTGTTATGTATAGGGGGGAGGGTTATCTGGTGAAGACGCGGCTGTGGGCTGAACCTCCCCCCGGTGCCCGGGGGCTCTGTGGAATGTCAGTGTGAGCCAAGACAGGCCGTCCCGCGCCAAGACCCTTCCTCCGTCTCTTATCAAACTGTGGAAACTAGATCCTGGGGGGGGGGGGGGGGGGCCCTCAGCTCACATTATCCGGATCAACTTACGTGTAAACTGGTAGCGCATGGCCAGGCAGTAACAGGCCCGGGTCCACTTACTGAAGAGAGAGAGAGAGAGAGAGAGAGAGAGAGAGAGAGAAATAGAGGGGGGGGGGGGGGGGAAGAGGAAGCAATGGACAGCAAAAAGGTGAATGGGTAGCCCTAAGATATCCTTTGTATGTTTAGAAAAAAATGTCATCATAATAATAGGTGTAATCTGAGGCTGTAACTTTTCCTGGTGCTGCCTAGGGACCTCGGTTGAGCTTGGCCCCGTTTGAGATCTAGACAGAAAGAATCATAGATGGCCCCCTAATGTTAGTCTAATGAACTACAGAGAAACAGTGAAGACTGCTCTATTTTATGGCTCAACTTGCAAAATGCATGTGCAAATGCTCAAGTGAATTGTTTGGGCAGTGTCTTGGCATGAATCTGTTCATATGTATCAGCATAATGTAGTCGAAATGAATGCATGGAACATTTTAAAACAGCACTTTAATGCATGGAATAAATAAGTCTCTTAAATATAATAACTGTTGACTAATAATATAACCTGTTGGACAGTTTATGATGACTGTGTTAATAGTGTCGATGAGGATTTCTAAGAACTCTCTCTAATTCTCTCTTTTTGTTCTCTTTCTCTTCCCTTACAGTCCTGGTTCCTCTGACATGGACTCTCAGAATAAACAACAGCTCAACAAATTCTTATAATAATTGGAATCTGGAAAATCGCATCTTTACATCCATGCTGAAAACGAGGATAAACGGACTGCTGACACAAAAAAATGCTCTTTCTCTCTCACCGACACTACTCAAACTTCAACCATCCACGCTGGGAGTCCACCCATTCCCGAGCTAAGGGGACATCCAACTCAACACACTATCTGACACCAATGTGTCATTTCCACTTTTCTCTGCAGGAGGCTTATGTGAGATTGAGTGGCCAGGATGAGGAAGAGAAGGAGGCGTCTTTCACACACCGTAAACGAAACATCGCAAAGAAAGCGAAAAACACAACACATCATAACACAGCAACCCAACAAATGACCAATTATTCAAATAATTGTTTTTTTATTTTTATTTTTTTTACTATGCTTTTGTTTTCTTGACAATGAAACTCCGTGCATTGGCTAGGAGATCCAAGTACACACACACTCAACTAAATCAAGATAGATAGATAATGGTGCAGTTGGACATTGTAGTTTAAAGGGTTTGAGTTCCAAATTGCCACAACCACCCTGATGCATTTGTCCAAGCAACTGTCTCATCCCGAGGTGTATGACACCTTCCCCTCTCACCGTTACACCTGCACACCTGCAGCACCACGCTGGTCAGGGGCTCCACCACCACACCATGCCTGTCTGTCACCACACTCAGCCGCTTGATTCGCTCCCATCTGTGCCCCGCCCACCCAAGCCCAACCTGCACATTTCTTCTGATTGGCCAATAACAGTGACACCATCCAATGGTGTGACACATGCACTAAGTGGCTGGTCTTTTGTTTACCCGTCGAAAAAAGTGATCACAGCGTATTGCTGGCAGAGTGGACAGCCACACGCCAAAACGTGAACACACACATTAGTCATAACACTAACATCATCATGTGCTTGTTCCTCCCCTCACCTATGCACTATTGATTCGAATAAGGGATGAATTGCATTGCACATGGATACTAAGACACAGGCGACAGCAGTGGTCCGCAGGGGTGCAGCTTGCTGTATCTGACACCCTAAAACAAATGAAACATAGAACTACAAAAAAGGTTTATGGGCAGACACAGGTGTTCACACAAATACACACACACAAACACACAGACACACACACACACACACACACACACTACAATAACCACACACAACAAACAAAATGTTACCTTCAGAGTCGTCGGTCACACAATCACAATCACTCATAATATCTTGTTATTTTCCTAGGCATGGATTTAGATCCACAGTGACGCTCACACACAGCGTGAGCGTCTGCGTTTTCTTTTGTTTGGAGGTGTTTTCTTGCATTTCTTTTTGTTTGCCTTGATTGGTTTTTGGTTTTGTCTCACTTGGATTCACTTATGTTTTAAACCTTCTCTTGCATGTCATAACATTTTCTTTTTTGGGCTTTATTTTGCAGTACCACAATTATTTGTTGCTTGGATTTCATCCAGCACAACAGCAAACAGCAGTCTCTGAAATCTCACCAACGACAACACAGTAGCTACACTTAACTCCGTATGTCCCTTGCATTGCTTTACTCATTGTCACCCATTGTCGACTTTCTGTAAAAGGCATCAAACACACACACACACACACGCACACACACAGACAGACACACGAGCACACTTATATAATGCACTAACCTGGCTGACACATTGATTCAATGATAAAGGGAAGCCTTTATTGCCTATTTGGTAATCTCCAAATTGCCTTTGTTAATGGATTTTCATTCGCCTGAGATTTGCCATTTTCAACTTGAGTTGTGTTTTTAATTTTGTTTCCTATGTTAATTTTACAACATACACATTGCCAGAATCTTCTTCTTTTTTTTTTTGCCATGATAAAATATCAAACCAAAATAATAACAACAACATCGCAAAATAACTGGACTGCTTTGGCTTCAGGAAAAATTCAGAAACAAATCTATCCAGACCAGACCTACTGAAGTGCCTCCTCCTACTTTCAGGCAATTAATAATAAACTCCAGACAGCAGATTTGATTCCTATTCATCAAATATGGCTAAAGCAATGGTAGGTTTGTTGCATATTGTAGCATTAATTGGCAGAGGACAGATCTGTATGGAGAAATTTCAGTTAGAGTACTGCAAAACAATATAAAATGTATTTTTTCAATCCATAAACTTAAGAGTGATCTTCTGTATTGTACTTTTCAAGTTGTACAAAATGAGGTCGTTGGCAGTCTAGTTATTTTCCGAACCCCGGGCCCCCTTCTTCACCAGCGGCGTCACAACTCAACCCCAGTAACAGCACTGTACTGGCACCAGTAAGATTCAAAGAGAACACACCCACACACCCACGCGACACCTGCAGCATCCTAATAGCGAAAGGAACATGTCAAAGATCGACAGTAAATTTGAAGAAAAAAAGTGTTGTTTTTTTTGATGGAAAGTATTATTATTGAAAATGATGTGTCGATTGAGCCACGTGCAATGCATTGGGTAGATCATTGTGTTTGTCTGTTAGAGATTTTTAAGAAAGCTTAGAAAAAAAAGTGGAAAAAAAATTATATTTGTTTCAAGTCCGTAAGCTCCTGGACTCTAAACTTGGGCCATGAAAAATCCTAGTCTTTGTAAGGTTTTTTTTTTGGTTTTTATTTCCTTTGTCTCTTTTTTAATGTTTAATGTGTAATCATTTGTTTATAAAAATGTGGGAGGTCTGAAGGAAAGATTTCTACCCGACATCAAAAAGAATCATATATCACAAGATTAAACTGGTGCTTTTACACTATAAAGTACAGTAAAATCTATTATAAATGAATGGTAAGGAACAAAATACAAACATAGCATTTAGGATACAGTTATATTCCTCTCTCCACCTGTATTCCTCTTTTATTTGTATTGACTCGGGGGGAGGGGGTACTTTACCTTAAGGTTGTGACACAAAAGGCCTTTTGGTGCAACCTTCCAAGAACAGAAGAACGACAACAAAATAACTACAATTATCGATTCTGAAAAGCCCCTGTCAAAAACAGCCCCGATATAAACCAGCCATTTTCTTTCAAAGAAACCCCACAAAAGTCCCCAGCGTCTCAGTTAACTTCTATTCATTTGATTTCACGTGACAAGGTCTTCCCGATTCTTTGGGAGATGCTGCATTACCCAGTCTTCAGTTTCTTTCGTTATGGAAGTCTTAATTGGTTTCTGAGACAAGTGAGAGGACATATAGCATAGCAGCTTCCGGCGTTTGGAAGACCCACCAGCATTAGTTCACTCTTAACATGTTTTACTGAATGGGAGAAGAACAAAAAAAAAAAAAGCAGTTATACCAGGACCCGGTCTGAACCATTTAGTGTAAAAGAACCAGCGAGTTGAGCCTGCCCCCCCCCCCCCCCCCCCCCCCCCCCCCCTCTCCTGACCCCCCCTCTGTAAATGACTCTTGAGTAGTGCTTGTGCTGTAGTGTATAGTTTCCCAGCAGTTAAAGGTTGTCCCTTGAAAGTGCCTTTTGTTCACAGACTCCATTTTGTAATCCAGATCACCCTTGGAGATGGCTGGAGGTCTGCAGGTTGGCCCCTGAGTGCATTCAGGGGGGCTCCATGAGGCCCCCTGTGAGTGGACTCTGGGGCCACTTTTTTCTCCTCGACCTTCGAAAAGATGAAAAAAAAATAACCCTCCATTGTACCTCCCCTTCTTCTTCCTTTTCAAAGCCGTATATATATAGTACAAAAGGAATCTGGTGTGAATTAGTTCTTTACTTTTTATTGATAAATGATAAGAAAAAAAATGAAAAGGCAAAAAAATGTGTTCTCGTTCCGCTCTTCGCTTTATTTTATTTTTTTCCTACCCTGTCTCCTCTGTTTCTCTCTTAGACACTGGAGTAGTCTGTAAATGTGTGTCTGTTGCTCTGTCTCTCTCTCTCCCTCTCTCTTTCTCTCTTGCACTCTCTCTCTCTCTCTCTCTCTCTCTCTCTCTCTCTCTCCCTCTCCCTCTCTCTCTCTCTCTAGCTCACTAGCTCTCTCTCTCTCTCTAGCTCTCTCTATCCCTCTCCCACCCTCTCCATTATCGGAAGGGTTTGAAAAAAAAAATAATTGCAGAAAAAAAAAGTACTTTTGTCTGAGCAGAATGCAGTTAGCTCACATGTTATTCTTGTCTGTACGCTTCTCATTGTATTACCATACCCATCTCTAGCTTCTCCATTCAACCGCTAATGTAAGTGAACAAATTATGCTGATGGGCTCTTGGGTGGGGGTGTGTGGGGTGGTCCCCAAACAGGCGAGACGGGGTCACCAAGCAGGGGCTCGCGGGGATGGAATAATGGGGGGCTGTGATTAGTCGGAACGGGGCTGCTCTGACACGATGAGTGTTTAGGCTTTTGTTAAATTCTTTTTGATCTATTTATATTAGGGGTTTTATTTTGTTTTTGTTTTTTTGTTTTACCACCCCCTAGTCATTTCAATTGGGATTTCCTGTAATGTTTCTATCAGGGTATGCTGTTTATTGCTTTCTCTGAGAAAGCCTTGAACTGTAAAGCTACAAGCACCTTACTACCGGACCCCCGTGAGGCTGAGGGAATCAGCCGGCACCTCCAGTATAGTAATACATCTGATCCTATTGTTGTGTTGTCGTTTTAGCGATGGATTTTATATGATAAAACCATCAGCAGTATTAACCATTCATCAACTCTGCAATACAAACCAATTACAAAGACAAGTAAATAAAGATGGCCTGACTCCTGGGGACGGCTCTCCGACCCTCAGAGCATCCAGAGAAGCGTCCTTTCAGCCTCACGCCGGGCCTCTGGCTCTCTCTTCTGTTATTGCTATTTTATTGTTTTGTTTTTAAGTATAAGTTTGGTTAGGGGTATAATTAGATGCAGCACCCTTGCCCTTTGACCTCCCCGTTGCTCTCTAGTGCCCCTGTCTTTGCCCACCATGCAAAGCCCAACCCCCCGGCCCCTCTCACCCTGTCTCTTCTGGGACCACACCCCCCCTCCCAGGGGCCCTAAGTGAAATGCATGTGTTATATTACAGTTTCTTTCCCATAAGAAGAAAAACAGTTTGACAAGAACAGAGCCTGATTTAATTAAAGGATGTTCTTAACTGTACACCTGTGCTGTGTGCCATTTCTGTTTTATTTTCTATTTTTGTTGACATGCACACAACCAAACCAAAACTAGTTTGTAGTCAAAGTCAAGTTTATCTGCATATCTACCACATGGACATTGTCTCCCAGGGCCCACACTCAACACACAAGGGACCAACATGTGACGTGATTACTTTCTGATCTACATACACATACATTCATGTCAATATGAAATGATGTTGTTTGCGTGGAAAAATTATGATAATATAACATTAATTTGAAACCAACCAATTTGAAAAACGTAATTAAACAAAATAACAATGACGTTAATTTATTAGGGCCACAAATTGATTCAGGACAGCAGATAAACCTTTTATTGTGACAACTAATGACATCTTCAGAATTTCAGGATAACATATTCAATAGAATAATATATATAAATACATATACAATGAAAAACAATAGAGAACTAGCCCCTCACGGAGCGGAAGGTGGTCACTGTATGAAATGAAGGGCAGCATGGTGTGAGGCTGGTACCAAACTGATGGGCCTAGCCTGAATGATAATAATAAACATTGGTAGTAGAAATAGTAGTGATCAAATTAAATATTATACCTTTTTTCAAGGCATTACCCAGTCGGGAAAACATTGGTAGAAGCGGATGATGAAAATTGCATGATGAAAAAGGAGAAAAATTAACATTTTACCGACCACTAACAATACAATGTGGTTTTATGATAATCATTACCTAGGCGGGCCCAGAGCCTGTCTCAAAGGCTTTACTTGTTGAGCCTTTATTTGTCCAAGATGAAAAGATTGGACATTAAAAATCTATTTTCAATGGTGACCTGGTCACGAGGGAAGCTCAGCAAGGGGGTAAAAGTAAAATTCGCCAAAAAATACAAATAGGCCGTGAGTAATGTCTAGGCCTCGCGAGACAAGGGATGAGTCACGTCTCCGCATCGCGAGACAAGTCAGAAGCTAAACTGATGATGACGAAGTTTCCGGCGTCACTTTTAGTAAACACAAGCAGCCTGGACTCGAGAAGCAGAAAAATGTCCCTTAAAGACCCCTAAAAGTTTAACCTACGGTCAACAATTGCACCATTTATTTTGAGGCACCCTTTTAAAGTAGACACGGCTCGGTTAATAACGTTGGTTTGCGAAATGATATCAAGTTGAATGCAGCGACCTGCACCTAGTTGATAACTTGTCAGCTGGTGGAGTTATTCTCCAGGCTGTTGCACTTGGACTTCCGCAGTCTGGGGCTGTTTTGTGTTATTAGGGCTGTTGGAGACTTTACTGTAATAGTTAAATGGGGAATTGCCTGTATTTCCAAAGTGCCGACGACACGTCCCCCTTAAACGACTCCGAGGGGTCCAGCCTGCCAGGGGAGCCCCCGCCACCCTACGGGGAGGTTGGTTCTGATGATACATCCACGTTCCACGGCATCCACTACACGGGTATCGATAGTTTATGGTTTGTGTATCTGAAGTTAAATTTCCTGACACATGATTGAGGTTCTATTTTTAACTGGTCAATTTTTTGTGACAGCAATATCAAGCCTCTACTTAATAGAAGTGCTAGGATGATCGTGTTTTCAGATCTTATTGTCGTCTCTACTGTCAATCAAAAACAATGTGGTTCACAACTATATGAACTGGGATTGTTTGGTAGTTCTTTGTGTGATTATTATTTAAATTCATATCAATAATTTCGTTCCTTAGAGTTTGCCCAATTTATGTTAACATAAAAAACACATTTAACAAAAATGTACGTTGATGTCTGGCCACACTCCCCAAGGAGCATGGTGAGCCAGATCAGGTATACCACATCTCCCCTGGGCAAGGCAGGCCAGCCAGCCAGCTGAGTGAAGACCAACAGGTATGCATCGCCCAACGCATCGGCCTCATTCAGCACCTGCCCACTGGCTTCTTCCAGCCAGCAGAGGCCTCGGACAGGAAAGTAAAAGAGTGAGTTCATTCAAATCCATTCAATCTTTATGGACGTACAGGTGGAAGGAAGGTGCTAGACCAATGCTTTTCCTAGACACAGCAGAAAATTGTTCATTGTTTGTTTCAGAAAGAGTTGAAAACAACATTGCTCATGTACACAATAAGAATAGACTTCTGAAACAAATGTAGCCATTTACAAGTCTAGATTTCCTAGACCAGGAATAAGTGCAGAATACGTAGTAGGTATACACAGTACAGCATTATCTATTCAGTTATATTTAGTGTGGGGAAAGGGCTAAGCTTAACTGAGCCGAACAGCGACAACTAAAATTGCCATTGGTTATCTTTCTCTGTACTAACTTTACTCCCATCTACTGCAAATGGCATCAACTGTTTAATTTTAATGAGTTAATGTGAGTTTTATTATATTGTAGCTTAGTCAAATATTTCCTAATTTCTCTTTCTATTCGCATTCCCAGAATGAGCTAAAGACGAATCAAAAAAAGAAGCTTACCAATCGCTAAAGCAAAGCATTACTATAGTGTGCGTTTGAATGCTCTTCTCCGTCTCCCCTCCAGGTGTGTGATCTGCATGGTGGAGTTTGAGTGTGGAGATGCCATTCGCTTCCTGCCCTGCCTCCACACCTACCACTTGGACTGCATCGACCGCTGGCTCGTGCGCTCCTTCACCTGCCCCTCCTGTATGGAGCCTGTAGAGGCCGCCCTGCTGGCCACATATCAGACCAACTGAGGAGCCCCTCCCCCCCGCACCCTGCGTGGCTGCCCCAGCTGTGATATCAAACGCACCTTATGACCCGTGGAGACACCCCATGTCCAGGCAGAAGAACATGGAAACCCCAGAGATTGAGATTGCCTTTTCCTTCTTTTTTTTTTGCCAAATATCTGCCAAACATTGATCAGTTGAAGGAGAGAGCGAAGCTGCACCTTACTGCGGGAGTACTACTGACTATTGATTACAGCGGCTCCCTACTGATACCAAACAGTTCAGTCCAACAAGGTTAAACAAGTGTATGTTAAAGGAAGAACTGCCACTGCCTTATTTTTTTAATTGTATCTTTCATTGACGTCTGCTGCCTGTAAAATGTACAAGGTTGTGTCAAGATGGACGGTTCATAATAGTTGTCAGAGATTATAAAGCAAACTGTAGTGTGTGTGGGTATGTGTCTGTGTGTGTGTGCGTGTTGTAGTAGTAGTACTTTTGTACAGACATTTCACTTTCACAACTGCAAGCACAAGTACAAATTGTACTAGTACTTGCACAGTTGTTTTGAGGCTGAGGAAGTCAGTATGCTGGTGTGTTTTAAAGTGTTTTAACCATCTTAATAAAGTGAAAGTAGTCTCTGTATGTCTCTAGATCTGTCCTATATTCTCGACATCCATTCATCCAATTAACTTCACATTTGGCCCGTTTCCAACATTCACATTCAACATTTTGAACAGGGCATTGCATTAAAAATTTATTGTTAATCAACATTGACAGTAGTAGATAGTTTAGTCAGTTTGTTTTATGTCCAAGGTAAAGTTTACTCATTTAAACCACTGTTATTTTGAGCTAAAGGTACGATCATTTGTTATACCTTTCGGTTGCCTTCTTGGCATGGATGGAATGTTATACTGACTAAGAAAATCATAAAAGTTGATGACAAAGTAATGTAAAGTTTATTTACATATATTTCAAGGGGTTCAAACAATATATATATATATATATATTAAAAGAAAATTGTATAGGGAGCATTTGGAGTTTTTCTGATGTTTGCCATGCTTTTAGTTCGCCAGTAGATGGCAGCATTTCAACACATTTTACAATTTAAACCGTAAGTGGCCCAACAGAACATACTAAATAATAAATGGCAGATTCGTGAAAAAGTTGCATAATGTTAAAAAATGTTTTGCACTGAATATCAGAAAAACGATTAAAAAAAACATGCAAGATCAAAATAGTCTCACAAGGCTACTATTGCTTCATTGTAGCGAACTCAAAATAACTGGCACAGTGACTATTATCTATTGACTAATGAGACTCCAATCAATGAACATATAATCTGAAAAAAGAAATATCTAAGGAGATGTCCATAAATAAGGGAAATACTAATGGCTCACTATCCACATCTACAAGCAATACAGTATTATATATATATAAAAACAGGTTGAGCTAAGAAAATAACACATTTTAGCATGACAAGTATATACACAAATGTTTTTTGTTGAAAAAGGTTTCTTCTTTTTTTGACAAATGTATCAGCCCTTAAATGATGTCCACACAATATTTTTTTACAAAAACGATGACCATTCTTTTTTACTAATTAAAAGAAAACGAACACCTCATTTTTGAATTGCAGAAACAAATATAATATGATACCTTGGGGTAGGCCTCCTTATAAGGAGGGTTGTGCTAGTCCTGATTCGAGGCATATGATTACATAACAGCTTGCATTACAGCTGTCTAGTCTACATGAGGCTTTTGGGCTGCATCACTATCATTGAAAAATGTATAAAAAAACATTTATTTTTCCCCTAAAAAGCATAGATTCCCATGCAGACTGTAGCAAGGGCCACACAGAGCCCCATCACCATCCTGAAGAGAGGGGCCGAGGTGATCAGCTCCCCTGGGAACGGCTGAGTCTTGCTCAACCGTTGAGTTCCTGAGGCAATGCACAAAAAACAACAAAAGTAAAAAGGTGAGAAGATGTCAAGACAGATGGTTCATGATAAATGTAATTGATTTTAAAGAGTACCTCACAATGCTACCCATTGTGTGTGTGAATGTGAGTGTGTGTGTGTGTGCCCGCATGTGTGATAATCTTACCATTGAGCTGTTCTGCCTGTGATGTGTGTGTTTGCCTATCTGCCTCTCTCTGCACACTGGAAACCAAATCCTGTAGCGCATCAAAGACCTGTGAGGGAAGGAACCAGATAAAATATTAAATCTCAGCAAGATAAGCAACCAAATATATTTTTTTTTGCACGACTAAGCAAACAGACATTCCTATGTATTGAAGTAATTGGTTAGCCATTGACTTTGAGTTTCCTTAATGTAACAAGATAAAGTTCTAGTCAAAGCATATGTAACCTAATAAAGATCGGAAGACATTGTGAATAACTCGTTTTGTGACACATCAGCGCCTCTGCCATCTGCTGACCTGTATGTTGAGCTCAAAGGCCCGGACAGCTTCCTCCAGCATCCCCGTCCTCTGCTCCTCAGTCAGCTCCACGCTGTTCATCCGGCTCCGGTACAGCTGCTTGAACCGGTTGGGGCTGGACACGCCTGGAAATGTGAAGAACGCAATGCCATTGCCGTTCTTCAGCCCAAGGGACTTCTGGGTAATGCTGCCAAGGACCTGACCCCCAGAAAGGTCACCTAGGTAACGGGTATATGCGTGGGCAACCAGGAATTCTGGATTCTCTCCTCCAATCTGGGAGAGTGAGAAAAAGAGGCGGACAGTGTTGCTTCATCAATGTTTTGTTGCAGAAATATTTGATGTGCCAATATCTCCACGCTACTATGACGTTTCACTGCACTTACAAGGAAATTAAAGAAACAAAGCCAAAATCCATTCGTAAAAAACGTAACACATTTTTTTATATATCGGCTGGTCTAAGTCGTATGTACTATGAGCAAACTGTACTATGAGCTGGAGCGACCATGAACAAAGCTAAAGTACCTGTCTTAGTCTGTGGGCATATCTTTCAGTGGCTTTGGGCACCACCATCTTCTCCCTCCAGTCCTGTCCATAGAAGTGCTCCAGGTCCTCCTCAATCAGCTCCCGTCGGGCCAGCTCGGTGGGGAAGTAGATGGGTGCTACTCCCGGGTGGTTGCTGTTCTTGTCCAGCTCTTCCTCCAAAGCAGCGTAAATGTGGTGCAGTGAACACAGCAGCAGCTATAAAGGAGAGAGAGGTGGAGATGTTCAACACAGGGAGTCCGCCATCAGCCCCAACACCTTCAGACCGCAGTGTAGTGTTGCACACTTTATGATTACGTAGAACCAGTGACACACATGGGGGGTGTGCATGTTTAAAGCTCCTCAGAGTAGACCGTTGTGAAGCAGTAAAGAGCACCTAGTGATGAATATGCCCTAGTCCCTCACACATCCACTGTCCACTGCAGTCTGAATAGCATTTAGAGTGAGGACAACATAGTGACTTTGTTGATCACCACAAGGATTAAACAGTAAACAGTTGAAAAACACGTAAAGTGTGTGTGTGTGTGTGTGTGTGTGTGTGTGTGTGTGTGTGTGTGTGTGTGTGTGTGTGTGTGTGTGTGTGTGTGTGTGCATGTGTGTGTGCATGTGTGTGTGCATGTGTGTGTGCATGCGCATGTGTGCATGCGTGCGTGTGTGTGCGTGTGCGTGTGTGTTTGCGTGTGTGTGTGTGTGTGTTGCAGTGCAGTACCTTGTACTGGGCCAGGGTGACCTGTCCCTTTTTATAGCTCAGCATCAGCTCTGTGTTCTCTGCCCTCACATGGCTGTCTTTGGTTGCCTCTTTGATCTGTTCGGATAGGTCTCTGTAGCGGTCCAAAAAAAAGAAAACAGCAAACATAAGCATTTTTGAACGAGTCTTGCAGATATCTGAATGGTTTATTGAGTCCAAAGTTGAGGACCAACGGCCTGTATTTAATATGCAAGGCTATGTGCACCCCAGATTCTGTTAGTGAACATGAAACTATGGAAACAACGTCCTGCCATAAGCCAATGGCAGATAGTTTTGACCATTTGGCAATTCTTAATTCATTTTGACCCGACAGCACTATTTTAGTAGATATATTAATATAGATTATACTAAAATCCATATATGAATATGCATATCAAGCAAAAATGAAATTCGATCATACTTAAACATATAAATTAATGTTTATAACAATAATTATTAACAGTTTTCCATCCAACAGGGTAATTTTTGGTTTTCCTTAATGAAAATGAGTAAAGGTAGCCTGGCTCCGCCCGCCTAAGTACTTCCGCTCAATTTGAATTTCCCTTCAGTACTACGTCTGGGTCTGAGGTATGTTAATGAGTTTTCGCCGTCCAAATTTTCTGCGTCCAATCAGCGAACAGTGGGATTGGCTGAGAACAATGACGTTAAAGTCAGCTCTCGTTGACGGACATCTTCACGCACGGTGTTTGGTTTGTTTACAGCCTGCGCGCAACGTGATTCCCGGCCAAACGTTAGCGATTGGTTATGGCAGATCCAGAGTGGCACTGGGCCGACTCTGTGCAAATGAAATGAAGTACGAGAGTCTGGTAGGACCAGGCTAGAGTAACGGTAGGTATTGGTCAAAATAATCAATAAATGTGTCAATCCATGCGTCCATGTATTATTATTATTATTATCATTATCATCAACATTATAATACACACGCAACATTATGCGTGTGCGTGTGTATAATACTATTCATTACCATTATTTAATGTAGGTGTCTGACACTCCAGTGGTTGCAGATTGTTCCTACCTGTTAGGCATCCCCGGCTCTTCTTCTGTCCGGGCTTTGTTTTCCTTCTCCATATCTGTCTGCAGAAGCAACAAATGTTACTAACACATCCTTTTTTTATTTTACCAACACCATTAAACAATCAATACCATTACACAAGGTAGTAGCCTTCTAGGTGATATTACTGATGATAATAATAATAATAATAATAATAATAATAATAATAATAATAATAATAATAATAATAACAACAACAACAATAACAACAACAACAATAATAATATTACAGCTTCTCACCAGAGGAAGAAAATGTTATTACGGTGACTTTTTCTTTGACTTGTTGTTCGTTGTTGAAGACCACAGTGGTACCCTTGCTCTAGTCCGGAAGCTCGGTGCTTTTTCTGTTCTTTCTGAATCTGCTCAGCTGTCTTCTCTTTATATCCAGCAGCCTTCGTCTCCTCCCCTCCGGTCCGGCTGATAAACAGGAAGCGACCCTTTGTTGCGGCTGACTCGACATCCACTGTGGAGAACTCCGCTGGCCATGGGAATCTGCTAAACATGACGGGGCACTTTGGACCAAAAACAAAGGGGGACCGGACAACGGCGGGGAGGGACTATAGAAGTTATCATTACTTTGCGAATCTCGGGACCAATAGGAAATCAGGGCAATTGGTGGGGTGTGGGTTGGGAGGCATAGTCCATGTGGGAGGGACCTAAGGTCTTAGCGTGATGGAGCAATATGTCTAGGGAAAAAACAGCAGCGGGAGGGAGAGGAGGGAGAGCACTAAACATGACGGTTCAACTTTTAAACTTCCTAGTGGGAGTCCTTACCATGACGATGTGCTTTTATGAACTATGAAATAACAGGTTGTTCTTGAGGCGCAAAACGTGACTGGGCAAAAAAACATGGACTTTCAATGTTGAACATCAGTAATCAGTTGCACGTGTTCATATGCACATTCATATTAGGTTACGCGTGGTCGAGATTAGATTCTGACGTGGAACGTCGTCTCTTTAGACGGGTTTATCGGTGTCTCTCGCCCGTTCTTTTGCATTGATCAGCACATTCAACCACCCGTCCTCTGAACCGAGCTTTTCCTATCGTATCCGCCAGGTTCACTTTGGACGTTCGCAAGGAACCTGCACTTCAACCATGGTCCAAGAAGGTTAGGTTAGGTTAGATACTTAAAGGACAAATCCGGTTTAAAATGGATCTGGGATATGTTTAATATGATAACGAGTTGGGATGTTCGTTTGGGAGAACAAAAAGACGCATGTACACGCATTCTTAAATTGGCTGTTTTTAGCCGATTCTTCGGCTAAAAACAGCCAATTTAAGATTTAGTAAAAACTAAATCGCTATTTTAAAGCACTTATAAGGCTAGAAGTAGCCCGAAACTTCTTTGATAGTATAATAAGGGTCTTAAAATATAAAACGAGGCATTGATAACTTTGTAAGTGTGCAGATTGTTTATTAAAAAGGACATTTTATACACACAATACCATCAGTAGTTCACCCGTCGACGCCATCTTGTTTTTAATACTCGATAATAAATTGGCGAACAAAGAGCTTGCGTGTTGTTGACGGATGGCACAATCTCTGTGTTCGTCAATTTACTTATCAAATCTTAAAAACAAGATGGGGTCGAAGGGTTTAGTTTTTACCATAACACATGCCCCCATCGTTCCAAGTTTATAGGGTTTTGGTAGAATCGGCTAAAAGCAGCAAACTTAAGAATGCGTATACATGCGCCTTTTTGCTCCCAAATGAACATCCCAACTCATTATTATTCTTAACATATCCCAGATCCATTTTACACCGGATTTGTGATTAATCTTTCACGTCTTCAAACTTGAAGCCAGTGTGAAATGGGATTCTGATAGCCCTCTCAATGCGTAATACTAAGCAAGGTTGGATGATTTCTCAAAGTTTAATTATGTATTTGGATGTTAAGTAAAATATAGTAGGCCTAAGTAGAAAAAACAACTATTGTCATGTTTATAGGCCTACTAGATTTCTATTGTCTGTTTTTGTGTGTGAATCCTATATTCTTAACCTCCCCCACTCCCTCTATCCCAACCTTTACCTCCCCTTTATTCTAACCTTAACCTCCACCTAATATCCCCTATATCCTAACCTCATCCTCTCTGTATCCTTACCCTAACCTCTCTATTCTTACCTTAACCTCCCCTCTTCTGTCCGCCCTCTTCTTTAACACATTGACCACCATTACTGGAGCTTTGGCAAACGTCTATGATACACCCACCTACCTACCTAATGGTAACAAACACCAGGACCCAACTAGAATGTGTCACAGAATACACATGTTCATCAACAAGGAAATACATCTGACGAGCCAACAGCCACCAACTGGTATGGCACGATGTGGGGGGCATGCAATTATATAGAGTTTACAGCCCCTTGCTTTTCCTTTCTGTGAAACACAAGGGAGTGACGTTTTTAACCATTTGATAATCAAACAGACTACTTTAACTATTGCTAAAACCCTTGAGCAGTAATATGGGTCCCTTGTTGAAGGATAAGTCTTTGAGTCTATTGAACTATGCTGACCTTAGATGAACTGATCTGTCATGCTGACAGATCAGTGCCTCAGGCCTCATGTGTCTGTATCTGCTGACAAAGTATTGTGTTTTCTGTGCAACTGTTTGCCTGCTTAATGCAACAATGCATTTCACCTAGTGTCTCCGGTAATGTGGACACCAGTGATTTTAGTTCTCAAACCTTTGCACCCATTTTGTCCAGTGAGGTTCTATTGTTCTTAAATTCATTTCAGTGACAAAAAGGGGGTATTGATGGGTGCACTTCTTGAGCAGGAATTTTCTTTTTCTGTATTCAAAGTGAGTGTAGCTTGGTAACATTTTGTCTTTATTTTCCAATGTTTTTTTGTAGTTTCGCCAGCCGTGAATTATTCATATTGCAACACTCAGCTGAGATAGAACGTTACACAATTATGACAAATTAGTTTGTGTGCTGAAGTCCAACAAGCCTTATGGTGCACCAATGGTTCCACCTGTGCTTAATATTTTAAATATATCTTAAGTTTGTTGCCTATCTCAAATCAATATTGCAAATGCTGTACTTTATTTGATGACCCTCCAATGATATGTCACTGTTTTTCACTGTATGTCTCACATCTTTAAAATATATGTAGTGGCCAGTGGGATGTCTACTGATTTTATGGCATTTGAAGTGAGACTTGTGTGAATTGGTGATTATGATTTCCTTCTTAAAATTCCATAGATTCAAGCGAGGGGAGACCGAGACACCATGCAAACTTTTGCCTATAAAGCCACCACTTCCTGGTTCCGGTAACAACACGTGACAGCGACACTCAGAGGCAATGCATTAAAGATATATTATGATGCCAGTTTATACAAACACCTGGTCAATATACTCAAATAGTACAAATACGTGGTACGCAGACAATGTGGTGTACGGCATGTGACATACGGTTGTGTATGAATGCATTTATATCATCACTATTTCCCATCATGCATCGTGGTTTTCATTGTGTACATCTTTGGATGTATCCCATAGAGCTTGAGGGTCCGGCAGAGGTTGAGTTCTTAATGCAAATGTGCTGTCATTTATAGGTGATCAAGGTGCCTCTGTAAGTCAGTCCTACCAGGGTCCAGCACTTTGAAGACTTTAGAACACGGCTCACCGCTAATTAAACTTAGTTATGATTAAAACAACACCCTCTGCACATAAGACAGGGTTAGACTGATCATCATGAGATTATTTTCATATTGGAAGCAGCAATGTTCCAACTACTATTTTAACTTCAGTCATAACTCCAACTCTATTTGTTATACTTGCAAAGTTTATTCAGGCGTCAATAATGATGATGTTAAACCTCTAACATCCCCATAAAGTTTTAACCAAGTTGCATCATGACATTTAAACCATGTAAGCACTATGTTGGCTATATTATATTGATAGAGGTGTTGATGCTAAAAGTCCATGTAACCGTCATTCTATCCAAATGGTTGTGTGTTGGTTTGAACTTCGCAATTGCAACTTGCGGCTATTTTTACTATTATTCATGCTGTTTACTGGTGGATGAACACATAGACAGTGAATCAGGCCTTGTGATTGCCCACAGCCAAAGAGAGAAGAAACAATCCTACTGAGGCTTTCTGTTGGATATGGACGACGTGGGAGACTCCAGTGACCAGGAGCTGAGCACCATGGTGACACACAAGGTGCATGTCTGACTCTAAGAGCTGATTCTAGATCACAATTATGTCTACTTGTTCTCGTACTGCACCTTCATTTACAAGTTATGGTCACCAAATGTATAAATATATAAATAGCTTGATCAAACCTTTTCAGGAATCAGATGCCCCACAAAACAAGATGAGAGAATTCTGCAGTAAGCAAACACTTTCTTCATCTTATCTGGAAAACAACTGTTGAAAAGTTTCAGTCTGGCCTGATTTATAGTAAGTGTTTCATGGCCATGGGAAGATTTGATAGAGGCAAATCTCTTAAGTCAAGTAAAGTATGAAGAATATACAGGGGTTTTGAAAGGATGCGCATAAGGTAGTTTGTCCGTACTGTCATAGCCACAGGTGAAAAGAGCGATACAGTATGTCATTAGGGACACGTATTTGGTCACATGTGCTTGCATGTATTTGTATGACACATATATGAAGCAGTATCTATGTATTTTTTTTAAGACTGAGTAAACAATAGGTGAATGGTAGCAATGTTCCTGGTGATGAACCTCTAAACCTCTGTGCTATTCAATAAATGACTGGTTGCAGTTAACGGCAGAGAGGAACCGTACAGCCCCAGCCCCCCCTCAGGATGTAGAGTCCAGGCCTCGAGGGACGGATGGAGAGATGGAGGAGAGGAGAAGGTGATTCACCAGAATGTACAACGGCAATGCATGAAGTGTCCCTCAACAACATGGGAAATGGCAGGCAGGCTAGCAAATGAGGCTAAATTAGCCTAGGCTACATGTTATATATGTGTTGTTTATAAATCACTGTAAAACGATCTATTCTGCATAATTGTAACACATATTTAGTCTTCTATGAAATATGAAATCACGTGAAAATGATGTTGTTTTTTTTATGCAACTCGTATCTGCTTCTGTATTTTGAATATTTACTCTAGTATGGCACTGAAGAGAACCTATTGGATACCGGTTCTCCAGCAGAGGGCACACTGGAGGTAACTGTTGATGAAGGAATGCTGACCTTATGCACCACATGGTTTGTTTCACTGAACAGATCACAATCTAACATCTAGTTCATGTAGGTCCTCATTTGTGCTTTTGGTCCGAACCCCTGGTTCGACCACAAATACATGCCTTGAAGCCTGGCAAGATGGATTCTCACTTGATCATGGTCTCGTGAATCCAGCTGCCTCATATGGTAAAAGTAATACACCGTGCATGTTATTAAATATATTGAGCTTGCATGGATGTATGTCAAATGTTTCATTTTATTAGTGCTTCCTGCTCATTCCTGTGTATAGTATGTATGTGTGAAGTGTATATATAAAGTAACAACCAAGTTGTACTCAAATCTCATCTGTAGAATAGTGCTTAGTTAGATGTTTTGTCAAATTATCGTCTGGCAAAATTATTGATTTAACAGTAGATTATAATGGTTGTTTTTAAAAGTTGCTTGGTTTGTTCATTGTTTAGGCTTGTTTGGAATTCAGTTTCCATTTTTCTGTTTTGTGTTCTCTCTGTTTTTCCCTGCAGGAACCCTGTAGTCCCATATCTGATCACTGGGTCTACCTCAATGAAAAACACAATTCATTTGATTCTACCTACACTAGCAACCATGACTTTGTTACCACCAAGAGCCCCATGAACTACACAGAGGGCGTGACCTCTTTCTCCGGTCCAGAGGCGGATCAGGCCAGTGTCAGCCACTCCTCTGAGTGTGGGGACGTCAGTGGTGCTGATCTGGTAGTGGTCACCGCTGCTGCTCATCTGCACCTTATGGGGGAATCTCTGGCCTTGATTGGCCATGAGCTTCAGGAGACAGATGTGAGTTTTATGGGTGAAAAATAACAATATTCTAATGTATTCATTTCTACTACTAACTACTATCTGACTCATTTACTATATTAATGGATCTAATGGTCATTTTGATCCTTAATATTTTGATTAAAATAGATATGTATGTATGTATTTTTGTGTGTGTGTGTGTATGTGTGTGTATATATGTGTATATATGTGTGTGTGTGTATATATATATATATATATATATATATATATATATATATATATATATATATACTTGGACATTATGAATGTGAATACAATTGAACAAATAATGACAATAACATTAGTCCATTTACATTCGACATGCATACACCACCCTTCAATCGTCATCTGATGATTTAGCAATCGCCGGATATAAAAACAGAAACTGTTTAATTAACTTCCAAAACAACAACACACTCATATAGACCAAATGTACAATCTCAGACAAACGTGGGGACGAGATAGGAAGGGGATGGACTCTAGATAGTCTAGACTAGAGCAGGGATTCTCAACAGGTGGGTGCGACCCATAAGTGGGTTGCAAGGCATATGCCAAACCTTAATCATTAGAAAGAATAACATGAGTAAACTAATGTTTCAATAAAAAAAATCAAGGGCTTACTAATTAATTGAGCCCCAATTTAGTGCAGCATCTTGACCGCGCCATGTTTTTAACAGTGCATGATTACATTTTTGATATCTACAATATTGGTAAATAAATATTGACTAATAGCACGTGTGTATCCTGAGGAGAGACCAGTGTGACCAGTGTTGTAAATAATGTCAGTGTGCACCATTTACTTGCCTGGCTTGGTGTTTCCTGCAGAAGGCGGTGTGTGCCAGCGGCAGCATGTCTCTGCTCATGGACTCCATGCTGTGTGCCCTGGTGCCCCTGATCTCCCTCACCTCCCTCATGCCCGAGTTCAGTGGCGTCCCGCAACACACACTGGTAGGGACCCTCACAGGGAATAGACACGTGCATATGTATACCACGCGTCAACAAACATGTCTGTGCACACTCAACCCACATCGACCCATACTGTATGGATTTACTTTCGTACGCACACATACTCACACGCGTGTACACATTCACACACACTGTCATGTTGGTGTTTCAGAATAAGAGTCTTAATGGTGTTCTTTCCCTTCTACCAAGGTTGATGCTATGGAAAACATAGCCTATATGATGCCGGGCCTTTGAGGGACAGGCAGGCTAACAGGCTAAGACTATCACTTCACTGTCACATGTCCCAAATGTAACTGCTAAAAAATAAAGTGTGTGTGTGTGTGTGTGTGTGTGTGTGTGTGTGTGTGTGTGTGTGTGTGTGTGTGTGTGTGTGTGTGAGTGATACTTCTTGTGGTTCTGCGCAACCAACCTGTAGTTCTGATCTAGACCCAGAGCAGGATCTGTTCCCTGGTCGAACACCAAGTATCATTTCAAATAGTTGTGTTCAACTGACGACCTGCCATTAGTTAGGAGTTGTTCAACCACACCCCATCCCCACAGGTGTGGATGGGACACACATCTCCCGGCCAACAGGGTCTCCTCCCTATCACGGAATGTTTTACAGCCTGATGACTAAAAGTGAAAAATAAAATTGCATCAATCTGTGGGTGTGTTTAAAAGTAATTAAACTAAATGGGAGTGGCTTAACAGGTTTAAGCCTGAGACTGCAAGGTTACACCAGGAAAAAACGTTTACATAGGTGCCAAGTTGGTAAGAGAGTCGGGTATATCTTAAGAGACAGTTCTAGCAAAGTGTTTTGGGAATGAAAGAGCTAAGCATACTGCATTGAAACTCAACTGCTCTCAACATACAAGAAGACAAAGGATCAAGCGAGAGAGACCCCTACAACCATGGGTAAGTGTCTTGTCATATGTTAGTATGTTTAATCCTAGTTTACACAGTCTGTCAACAGTTTCAGTTGTGAACTATGTATTAAGACTATAACTTATTAAGAATATGTTTTATCGCATTGGTCACAGTGTTGTTGCCATTTCAATCTATGTAGTAGGACACACATGAAAACATGGAGGATATATTCTAATGTGTTCTCATTTAATTTCATTTTTCTCAGGCTGTGTGGTTTACTATTGTATTTATTGGTTTAACCCAGTTTTACTTTGTAGCCGAAACATGTGTTCTCTGCCCTGTTATCTTTGTATTCAATATTCTGCCAAGCTGCAGGTCTGTTTGGGCTTGTTATTTTCTCTGTTCTCTTATTGGCGTATCATTCCTGCTGGCATAGCAATGCTTATCAAACAAAACGTCCTGGTCAAAGAAGAGAATGCAGCCGGACAGGAATGGCAAGGTGTGGCATACACGCAAACAAATTCGCCCAGACAATACAGTGGAGAAAAAACTGTGAAAAGCCTGTTTATTTGATGACGGATTCAGTTTGAAGATATGGTCTAATCAGTGAATACCTTTTTTGTTCTTTGTGACTCAAGCAGAAACCAAAGTTTGTAGCCTAAGATGATATTCTATTGGTCCATGAATGTATAAGGTATGTTCATAACAGTACTGAAAACATACCCGGCCTAGATTACTTGAAGAAAGATAATTTAAAGAAAGAGCCTTTATTTAGCCGGCTCCAATTTATAGCTAATCTCTGTCCAACCATGTAATTAAGTAAGAATAGCAGAAGGAGTGCATGTGTCAAACAAGCCTGAGGCCCAAGTTACATTTCTGAGCAAACAAATATTGAGTATTAAATATTTGAATGATGTAAATAGTCTGCAACAAGTCCTGGTAGCAAACTCATTTTTGCAACCTTTCAACTGTTTTGACTCTTCTCCTCATGATCTATTATAACGTTTAAAGGTAAAACACTTGCGTTGTATAATTAAAATGCTTCATTTTGAGAGGCATGGAACGTACCAATCTTAATTTGTAAATGATGAACCATCTCTAAATAACCATTACTACATCATCGCAATAATGATGCACCTAGCAGGGAGGAGACGGGCCTTAAACACAGTCTGACTAAGAAGCTGATCTGCTGCTTTGCACTCACACAATAACTCTCACTTTCACTACGTTACCAGGTCTCATTTATTTTAAACAATCCACTTCCCCCCACCTCCAGCCACATCGGGCTACCCCTCCACCCCAGAGCTGACGCTGGTTCTTCTCGGGACCCTCGGCTGTGGAAAGACTGCCTCGGCGGACACCATCCTGGGCCACGTGGGCGCCCCTTCCCCCTCCTCCTCCTTCGGATCTTCACCCAGGGTCTGCCACCGGCGGCAGGGCGTGTCCGAGGGCCGCAAGGTGACGGTGGTGGAGGCTCCCCGCTGGTACTGGAACGGCCAGCAGGTGGAGGAGAGCGTGAGGAAGGAGAGCCAGCGTGCGCTGCAGCTGGCCGCGCCGGGGCCCCACGCCTTCCTGCTGCTCGTTCCTGTCTGCCAGTTCACCGAGGTGGGTGGTCCACCTCCTAGGGCTGCTCCATTATGGGGGGAAAAAAAATCATTTTGGTCAAAATTGAAATCCCGACTATTCAAACAAATATTTTTGAGTTTGAAAAAAATGATGCATTTATTCAGCAATTCTTTCCAAAGAAAACCACTTAATTGTAATTGAGAACTCAAAAAAATGAATGTACAATATGTAACCAGCTGTTCGAGGTCTTTTCTACTTGATTATTTTAGTTTGGAGATTGTTTGACCAAAAATCGTAATATTTCCGCAGTGTTACAATTTGAAAAGTATATATAAATAATAAAATGTATAATAGCCTTCCCGCCAAATGAAAGCCAGGGGTTTGGCTCCATTGATTATAGGCTGTATTCATACTCTTGTTATTCTGAGTCTCCTATCCTCTGATTCGTGTTCCCAGGTGGAGGGGCGTGTCCCTGTGGAAATGAAAGAGGTGTTTGGTCCGGAGGTCCTGAAACACACCCTGGTCCTCCTCACCTGTGGAGACTACCTGGCAGGACAGACGGAGGAGGTGACCAGCTTTTATTCAATCAATTTTGATAACTATAGCTAGAGGATACAAATTTGGGCGTTTTTCCCCAGCAAAGTAAAATGACTGAAACTTCCTTGTTTCCATGCAGATATACCTGCAGGGAGAGGACCCGGGTCTGAGGGAGGTGATTGGCCGCTGTGGTGGGCGTTACCACATCATCAACAACCGCCAGCGACATGACAGGCAGCAGGTTCGCACCCTGTTGGACAAGGTGAGCTTGAGAAACCATGACAAAGGCAGAGGAATGAGGAACAAGGAACACGTTAACAAGACAGTTTCTGTTACTGCTCACCTTTTGAGAAAGGACTTTTTATATGTTCTAGTCATACTGCAGTCTAGTTATGTCACAATATTGATGTCAGGCTTATCAATTCCAATTGAGGAATACAAGTGAGTTTCATAACAATGAAACAAAAATGATATTAATTAAACATCCAACTACATTCTATGAATTCCTGATCATACGTATCGGACATTAGGAAAAAATAATGTGAAGATACCACCCCGACGAATGTAGATGAACAAGTTAAGCCACTGTATCTACACGGAACTATAAGACGCGTATTCCAGTTCCCGCATTGGGGCTCGTCATCTTTGACTAAAACACATCCCATAATCCTCATTGAACAGGTCGAGGTCATGGTAGCCGTGAATGGGGGACCCTACGTGCAGACCAGCCCACAGAGGGAGGTGAAGGTCCAAACCCCTTCCCAGAAACAGCCGTTCAATACGAGGGAGAGCTTCCGACTGTTGGAGGAGAAGAAGGCGGCGGTGAGGGACGCCACTGATCAGGAGCCGCCAGAAGCGGTTGGTCGGAGGGGCACAGACATGACCATGAAACCTGAGTTCCTGAGGCATGAGGGTCTATTGAGCAGTGAGGCGATAGGGACGCAGAGATCTCCACCTCGCCATGGCAACGGACTGGATGGCATGTACAGCTCCGTCATCGATGGCTCTGTTCCGGACCAGCTGAATGCAGGTAAATTGCATGTTATATTCTACAATATAAGACGTATGGTCTTACCTGTAAAGAATGGCATGACTTTGCAAAGCCCAAGCCTAATTAAACATGCTATACTGTCTTTCAACAGCAGAGCGCGCCACAGTGCCACAGATATCCAAGGCCAAGCCGAATGAGAAAAAGATCCAAACTTGTAAGTTTCACTTGAACTGTGTATTTAATACTCATATGATCAGGTTTGAACATTCCAGGTAGCGATTCTGACTTGATGTCCTCCCTTATGTCTTCCAGCTCACCAGATCAACAGCATCAGAGAGCAATCCTCCTACAAGACCTCTCCCTCCTACTCCTCCCCACAGTCCCCCAGCTCTGGCTCTTCATCATCACTACTAGCCTCTTCCTCATCTTCATCCCGATTGCCCCCCTCTTCCTCATCTTCGTCACAACTGCCCTCATCTTCATCACAACAGCCCTCAACTTCATCACAACAGCCCTCAACTTCATCACAACAGCCCTCCTCCTCGTCTTCATCGAAACAAACCTTCTCCTCTTCCTCCTCTAAATCACAACTGCCCTCTTCCTCTTCTCAACCAAAACTGCCCTCCTCCTCTTCCTCGTCTAAATCACAAGTACCCTCATCCTCTTCCTTGTCTCAATCACAACTGCCCTCCTCCTCTTCCCTGTCTAAATCACAACTGCCTTCCTCTTCTTCGTCCTCGTCCTACTCCATGTCTTCCTCTCCGGAGCTGCGTCTGGTGTTGCTTGGCAACTCTGGCGTTGGGAAGAGTGCGGCGGGAAACAGCATTCTGGGTAAAGAGGAGTTTGAGACGTGGCCCAAGAGCCTGGTGGCTGTCACGCAGCAATGTGAGAAGAGGAGGGCGCTGGTCGCGGGCAGGAAGGTCAGTTTAACCTCACTCCAGTCTCCACTCAGAGGAGGTATTCCTCACTTTAGTCTCTACTCAGATGCTCCTAAATTCAGCCTCTATTGGGATTGAGAGATGATACTCAACTCTCTTTGGAAAAGGGGACATTGACAGGGCAGGCAGTGAGTGAATAGATTGGGCAATAACCATAGGGTTTCATTGTTCAAAAGTGAAATAAACACAGGCCTTTACATGGTTATGTGGCCCGGAATCCCGATAGTATTTCTAAAATACTGCTTCTGTCGTAGGTTAATACTAAATTTAATTAAATTTGGAGTGGTACTTTGTAGTTCAAATACTTGATTTAACGTTCAACAAGTTGTAGTTCTTAGCCCCCTTTCCCATCTGTGCTGAATCTTGGATCATTAAACACTTACTGTCAATTTTTTCTTAAAAACTAAATATTATTTCTCTACCCCTCTGCCCTTTTCTGTGTCTCTGTCGCTCTGTCTCCTCACCACCACTAGGTGGCAGTCATTGACACCCCGGACTGGTTCCACACAGAGTGTTCCCCAGACGAGGTGCGCGCCCAGATCTCCTCCTGCGTGGCCCTGTCCTCCCCGGGGCCCCACGCCTTCCTGCTGTGTGTGCCCCTGGACCGGCCGGCCCGCTCGGAGCTGCAGGCCCTGGGGGTCCTGGAGGCCGTGTTCGGCGTGGAGGCGGTCCGCATGCACACGTTGCTCCTCTTCACCCAGGCTGACCAGCTGCGGGCCAACGGCAAAGTGGGCGGGGCCGACGACGTGGAGGCTTACATCGGCGCTGAGCGGGCGGACCTGGTGAAGCTGGTGGAGAGGTGCGGGGACCGCTTCCACGTGCTGGAGAGGGGTCCCGGGGGGGCCGGGGGCCGCAGCGTGGACCAGCTCCTGGAGAAGGTGGAGCAGACGGTGCTCGAGGCGGGGGGCGGATGCTACTCCTGCCCGGCCTTCCAGGAGGCGGAGGAGCGGGTGAGGCAGAGACAGAGGGAGATCGCCCACGAGCGGAGGGGCGCTCGGGAGAAGCGGGGGGACCCCTGGGCCGGCCGGCCCTCCATGCAGACGCTGCCCGAGGCCGACGAGGACCAGGAGGACATCGCAGAGGCGCGCGACGAGGCGGAGAGGACGGTGGGCGCCATGCACCTGGAGAGCCTGCCGCCCATCACCGCCTCCACCCTCAGCCCCTCCCTCATCAGCTCCGTGAGGGAGATGGTGGAATCCACGGCCAATTGGCTGCCCAAGATGCTCTCAGACAGCTCTGGGTTGGTGGGCGACAGGGTGAAGAAGGTGGCCCAGAGTCCGGTGTGGGGGAAGATGGGAACTGGAGCAAAAGATGTCCAGAGAATGGTTGCCGATAGCTCGGTGTGGGAGAAGGTGAGGTCCGGAGCCGGTGGCGTCCCCAGGCCCATGGCAGATAGCGCTGTGTTGGAGAAGATCGGAGCGGCCAAGGTCCCCGGGTTGATGTCGGGCAGTTCCTCAGCACTCAGATCTCGAGCCAAACTGGTCGCCGACAGCGCCATGTGGCGAAAAGTTGGATCGGGAGCAAAGTCTGGGGCCAAATTAATGTCTAACAGTTCCATATGGGTCGGGTCCGGGGCCAAAAGTTTGGCGCAGAATCCCGTCTGGGGAAAGGTTGGGTCTGGGGCCAAAAGCGGAGCCAAGATGATGGCAGACGGTTCTGTACGTGTTGGTGCTGGTCTCGGAGAAGGGGTGAAGAAGGTGGCACGGAGCCCGGTATGGGGCAAGATGGGATCCGGGGCCAAAGCCGGGGCCAAAATGGTGTCCGAGAGCCCCATCTGGGAGATAATGCTGACAGAGGCTAAGAAGGTGCCCATGGTGGTCGCAGGGGGGGCGTTACTGGGTCTGCTACTCGGGGTTGTTTTGGGAGGTGTGCTAGGGGGCGCTATAGGGGCCGCTACTGGATCTGCGATAACTGAAGTGGGCAGGAGAAAATTTAGCAAAGACGGAAATTCAGTTCATCAAACGCAAAGTGGAGGTATGAGAAATATCATGATGGAAGGAGAGCAGTCACTACTACAAAGTGGCCAACAGCGTTTTAAAGCACAGTGACACCAAGAATGTTCAAACGAGAGCATTTATGTCTGAGTGTTATATATATATATATATATATATATATATATATATATATATATATATATATATATATATATATATATATATATATATATATATATATATATATATATATAGTGCACTGCATTGTTTTATGCAATAAATTCTGATGAATGTAAATTTGTAGTATAACATGCAATTGTTTATTTTTCCCTGTAAACAAATCAGACTTTCATTGCTTTGGAACGGAAAATCCTCTCAATGTGGTAATAATGGACAGCAATAATTGTATTATAATGCACAACATATTTAACCATTATCTTCTTTTGTGGATCAATATATCCAATATCGAAATACTTGATTTGACCTTACTGCTTGAATAAAGAATGCAAAAATGATTGAGATGATTGACCAGTTCTTTCATTGTTTAATTCAATAGTAGGACGTGTACTTCGGAAGAAAATTCACATTACGGCACTTTACAATATTACCGATGCAACAATTGAGAAATATGTACTATTAAGGAAGTGAAATACAAAGCTCTCAACCACTTCATGGACTTAATCAGCACTATCTCCCATGTTCCAGGCTAATCTAACACACACACACACAAAAAACCTGACAGGTAATCCATGAAAACGCCAAACACACAGGTTCATGGGGGAATTTAATGTTTATCTTTACACGCAATGATTCTGTAAATCTGATGAATGCAGTGAAAAGCCTTGCATCTGTTTTGCAACAACTGAAACGGTTAATTGACAACGACCCCTTGACCTCGGTGGTTCCTGTGGTTTTGGAGAGGGGCGGGGGGGGGGCGGGGGTGAGCTGTCCCATGGTGGGTAGTAGCCCAAGTTGTGCAAGCAGCTACAGGGGCTTTCGAGAGAGCTGTGGTCTGGCTTTCTTTTTGTCTCCTGTCCCTCATGCCAAGCGGTTAACACACACACACACACACACACACACACAACCAACCGTGGTTGTTTCCTGGCCTGCTGACACACACCATCATCCATACATCCTAGACCTCTGCTGTCTCTCTCACACACACACACACACACACACACACACACACACACACACACACACACACTACTAAAACAGAAATTGTAAAAAATAAAAATAATCATAGTAAAAAAGTAAAAGTAAGTAAAAAATAATCATATCATAATGAATAAGTCAACCTATTAGCCAAGTGTATTCAGTGATTTGTGGGGAAAGAACAGTAGAGAGTGTAGGTTAGAAGTAGGTACATCCTGTTCACTTTCTACCGAAATGCTTTCAATGGGATGGCTGTGTGACCCGAAGGACAGATTATGATAATGATAATGAAAACACCTGCCTGAGCATAGTAACACAGAGTTAAGGCCACAATTGCAGATGTGTGTGTGTGTGTGTGTGTGTGTGTGTGTGTGTGTGTGTGTGTGTGTGTGTGTGTGTGTGTGTGTGTGTGTGTGGGTGTGTGTGTTTTGTTTGTGTTAAGAGGTTAAGCTGTATTCCCGTACTTCATTTTGGATACTGTAATTATATATCCTTTGTTAACAGGTTAGATCAAGCTTAATAAATGTAAAGGTGCAATCAGGTTCAAGCATGAAACTATACAACTATATGTTACAAGGTTACTACCACTGTGATTTTACCGGTAATTAAATAATATTAAAAATATATTTTTTTAAGCAAATGATTAAAGAAAAAAAATCAATGAATCCGTGGATGAATCCACAATATTTGCTGTAATCAGATGTTTCTAGATGTAGATGTAGATAGACATGGCCTAATTAAATGGTGTGCCATATGACTGAATGCAATGCAAACATATAAGGTATGATTACATAATTTCCTTTATTAATAACTGCATGTCATTCATCAATTGTTCAAAATTAAAGTTTGCAAGTCAATTGATATATCATAAGAAGAGACTATTCCGCCCTATTCCGATGGGTGTGTGTGGAGAACAAAACTAGGCCCATCTGAATATGCACAGATTTTTGTACTTTGCCCCTCGTTGCTGTTTCTCGCCAAAACGGCTCTTGTAAAAAACATTTGCTATGGAATTAGATGTACTCTATCCTGAAACAAGGGAACTCAATGGCTTGAGTACCAGATAAGGATCTGGTTGCTACTGACAATATCTTCTTCTGTTTCCCCGAGTGCTGATGTAGAACATAACAGCATTGACCTTTTGCCATGTATCACCCCGCTAAACACTTTTTATGTTTGCTTTAGCTTTTGGCTAAATCTTAAATACATTGCACTTTCTACATTGCATTTTTTCACTTTGCCTTTCTTTTCTTTCCCTTATCTATTTTATTTTATTGTTTCATTTTCTTGTATGTGAAGCACTTTGAGTCTGCCTCGTGTTTGGAAAGTGCTATATAAATTAATTTGTCTGTCCTTGGCTTGCCTTTAAATAGTAGGTATGTGAGCTGTTAATTATTGAGTTAATCACAAATGCCACCAAATCGACTGTTAACACACTCTTATTTCACACGTTGCCCAATAAATAAACAATACAGATAACTGTACAGGAAACAGCTGGTCTGCGGTAACGATGAGAAAACGAAGCAAGCTGGAGTGCAGGGAAATGTTTATGTGTTGCTTGGCAACAGCCCCGTCCCAGTCCAGTTGTACTGGAGTGGAACCCTCTGTGTTCAGTTCTGTTACTGGCGTACTGCGTCATAACTCTAAGTTCTGGTGCGATATTTTGTACTTACAGTGTACCAATTCAGTACTTCTATGCATGTAGGTACTGGGGAACAAGATGTGAAGTTATGGAATAAATTGGTAACAATTCGTTATCTTACAAATAGTTAATATTCAGGGTTTTTTTAACTACTGGTTATCTATTATATTATTACAGGACTACTGGGCAATAATCTAGATGTTTGGGAGGCATTTGGAGAGAATTATAGGGCAGTTATTACTACTGGGTACCTTATTATATTATCACAGGGTAAGTAAGACCTGAAAAATAATCCGGATATTTGGGAAGAATTAAGAGAGAATTCATACTGTAGTTATAAACATGGGTATTATTATTATTATTATTATTATTATTATTAGTCATGGATACGCAGTGGCAGAGGTCATTTGCCCCTAGGTTAATATTTGTGTGACGCCCCCTTACTGATCACGCACTGCTACAGAAACACTCACGAATTGGCCATAGCTGACGCGATCACATATTTCTGTGGACCAACAAAACGTCCGCCGACCGACAAACAGAGTCAGCTAAAAGGGCATTCACAGTGCATCTGCAAGCTGGTAACAGCTTTTAGAGTTATAACCCAAGAGGTAAGCCTACAACACCAGCAGCAGTACACAACACCCTTGTTTTACTGAGGAAAAATCACAACATCCTTCCAGAGACACAAATTAAACCGCTGTGCAATACTTGAATAAAACATGCCATAAAAAAAACATTTGTTTTCTCACTCTGCTATCATTTGTTTTCTGAAATGTTGATGCTATGCTGTCCAGTAGCCGTGACGTATTATTTAACAACAAAATGACTGTATGAACATGGCCACATGACATGGCCATCTACCCTAACAGCTGCTTAATTTTTTACTCATTCTTGTTATGGGCCAATTGGGATCACGTTTTCTTTTTTTTATTTAAATAGTCTGGCCAATCCAGAGCACCTTAAACTCCTGGGGCCTCATTACAGAATAATTCCTAACTCTAAAATCCTATCCTATCTTGAGATAGGAAGGCATTTAGGGGTTTTGGCATTTCAGAAGGAGGTTTCCTAACTTAACTTAGGAAGAAATCCTATCTTATCTTGAGATAGGAATTTAGCCATTACAGAACTATCCTAAGTTAGGAATTTCTTAAGTTAGGATCCCTAAGTTAGGTGGCCATACACCTTGTCCTAAATTCAAAATAACTGTCAAAAACTGAAAGAAATGGCAGCAGCTATGTTAGTAGGTCTGTATGACAATGAAGACGAGGAACATCACAACAGAAACATGATGGCTGAAAGGCTACCGAGACCGCATAATGATTTATTAGATTTTCCTGACCATATTTTGATTTTGCAAAGACATTTAATTTTTAATTTGGTGGAAGAATTACTTTACTACTTTATTACTCCTCTTCTTGTTCTCTGTACCAATATCCGCCATGACCGTAGTACTAGTGCTACTAGTTTGCCGTTATTAACAAAGATCCTTTATCAACAGTCTCTGTTAACGTTAAAAGTAACTCGTTCTGTCAATCTCATGCACAAACAGTGCAGAAACAGACATGATGATTGCCGATCGAAAAATCTGATTGACAGAACAGTTAGGATTACCTAAATTAAGATAAGATAGGAGGACACAGATAAGACAGGAAACGGCCAACAGGTTAGGGACTGCTTCTGTAATAGGAAGTTAGGATTTTTCCTATCTGAGTCCCTAATTTAAGTTAGGATGAGAAGTTAGGATTGTAATGAGGCCCCTGGGCCCCTACTTTCCCACGTGACCATAAATTGCATGCGTACTAGGCTGTCCTCAGGCTTCCCCCCACACTAAAGGATATCAGATTGTCACATGATTAATATTTGCTGCTGTATTATCTTACTACTATAAAAGCAGGCCTGTCGCACCAGTTACTCAAGTTACTCAAGTGCGAATGTGCCAAGCGCGAACGCATATATACGCCGCAAGCACGCACATGCGCACGGACATACACGGAAACGCACCCACATGCGCACACACTAAAGCACGCGCACACCGCGCACGTCAACACAAAGGCAGCGACACATACACGGAAGCGCACACACACGCTCACAGGTAAGACGTTTAACGGCTCCGCAATCGGCACACGCGCAGGTAAGATCACACACCCACTCGCACACACCGGGGCGACAATCGCCCAGGTAAGACGTTATGTTTTTAAACATAACGGCTCCGCCGTCGACAAACTCTCCCAGGTAAAACGTTCTGTCTATAGACTATACAAATTGCGATAGAATAAGGGAAGAGACAATTTCTCACCTCAACAAGCAACGGCAGGTCGTTCATTTTGTCATATAAAAAACGTTAAATTCAAACATCGCGCAGACCGGCATATCAACACACAAGTGAGGTGGTCTTAAAGAGACAGTGTCCCTATAACACAACGAAACATGTCAATAACACAGTAGGCTATGGTGAATTATGTCTATAGAGTCCACCACAAGACTACACTTTACTCTCCTCCTTGAGCCTTCTGAAATGTCTTTACACTTTGTTGCTCAAACTTAATATTACTACCCTACTTGAGCTTCCAGAAATGTCTTGCGATATTGATATCCCCCTTTCCCCCCTGCGGACTGTTAAAGTTGTTTTATTCTTCTTATGTTTTGTGTGTATGCTATGTGTGACTGTAGGCAGCACTCGAGTTGAGGGGGGATGAGGGGGGATGGCATCCCCCTTTCGAATTAAAATTATCAAAATCATCCCCCTTCTGAAACAGCCATCCCCCCTTCCCATCCCCTGTTATCAATTAATGTGGAACTATTACCGCTATTTCATTATAGCGGTTTCCTTTTTCAATTCGGCGCAACGTTACTTTTCCCAGGGACAGATTTGACAGCGATACTGCATTCTCGGGCAGTATGCTATTGCGCAAGTACGCAGGCGCGCCACAAGCGTGCCTGCGTACTTGCACAATAGTGCCTTCACGAACTCTCATTCCACACCGCACGAGACTGACACTGGTAGCACAAAGCTGTCTCTGCATGTCAGACATCGCTTCCGCAGGCAACTCTCTCCCCTTTTCTCCCTTTCCTTCCAACCCGTGAACGAGCTAGTCTCCCTCCTCTGCCGAATGCATTTTTGAAAAAATAGAAAAAGAATCAGTTTTTAAAATCCTTAAATGTGATGCATGCCTCCGAATCGTGTGGTGCGTCCGATCAGCTGCGTTTTTGGGGATAAAATATATAATAATATAATAATAATAATAATAATAATAATTATTATTATTATTATTATTATTATTATTATTATTATTATTATTATCACACGTTGGTCTCCCACCATATGCGCTGTCATTAGCACAAATGATCTGTCCCTAAAAGTTAAAATCCACCATCCCCCTGGCTTTTTTTTACAACTCGACCACTGACTGTAGGCTACTGCTGCCTGTCTTGGCCAGGGCACTGGAAGAGATGTTGAATCTCAATGATGATTATTATTTTCAACTAACCAATAGTAGTTGCCTTGCTTTTTAAAATGTCAATGCACTTATCAGCCCTGAATAACAGTAAAAGCTATTTAATTTAATAATTGATAATTGTTAATTACAACTATAGGTTGAGTCCTAAAGATAATGTCCCAACTTCATACTTGCGTTATGTCTTTTTTTATTTGTGTAGTTCCTACCTAGGGCCTGCGGGTACTTATGGTATAGGTCGAAAACTCTAGTATACATAATATTTCTGTCAATGGATATGGAGTCCTCTGGATCGGATCCTGGTTCTGGATCGTCTCTGTAGGCAAAGCAGTGAGCTTGGGAATCAATGTGACACTGAGGGAATCAAGGTGTGTGGGAAGTGGGAAGACCTTCAGTTCTCATCTGCTGAGCTGGTGGACGGGCAACCGCTCCGGGTGCCCGGCCACCCCATCCCCGAGGCCTACGTTCCGTTTCGATAACGCTTTACGCCCGCACCCTCATGCCATCACAGCCTCCGCCGGTCCTGCGTCCCACACGACCTGGTCAAGTTTGAAGTGCAGGAACGACGATTTGACCCCTTGCATGGGTACCTAGTCACACCCCTTCCCCCCCGCCTCTTGGGTTCACCTATCTCCTCACCATGGCGGACAGGCCCGGGCCCCCCCTGGCATCGGTGGTGATGGTGCCATTAGGCTTCTCAACCAAGCCATTGGTCTGAGGGGGGTATGGTGAGGAGGAGCTAAGTTGAATGCCAAAGGCTTCACATTGCATTCCGTTTTGCAGAAAACAAGTCAGTGTTACAGTATGGCTTACTAAGAAATAAGTTACGTTTCTCAAGAGTAGGCCCACTTAGTGAAATAATCAACCATTACACAAATCTATTGATTACCACTTAGCTTGTGACTTTTCCTTGATACAGGCCCGCTTTGTTTGGCACACTCGACACTGAGCAATCTGTAGTAAATGATTCAAATGATTGGATGTCATGTTTTTAGTCAAGCAGAAAGAATGACTGAAGGAGATAATAAGTGGTTTAATTGAATACATTCAATTATGTTTTTTTAAATTATAGATGGTTCTGTTATTTAGGCCTTAGTATGAGATTCTAAGGTAATTTCCGGTGACCCATTACCCATCCACCTACGTTCCAGGCCGTCCCCACATTCATCGGGGTGTTAATGGCAACCAAATTGCTTGGTGTTGCTGTTTTACATGCTACACATTGATGTGTACCTTGCATGTTTTGAAACAAAGGCATTTTTGCTAAACAAAGGGAATCTTTATTTTTGGAAATAAACTAAACCTCAAATAAACATGGCATTTATCTTGTTTGCATATGCTTTTGTTTCCTTCTTTCGTTCAGTTTTTTGGTGAAGCTCTGCTTCACCTCCACTCACTATATTTATACGCAATTTATGACAAAGTCAGACATAATAAAGCATGTTATTTATTGTTTATTATTTTTTATTATTATTATTATTATCATTATTATTATAAGCTGTGGCCTAAAAAAAGAAGTTTGACAAAAAAAACATAATAATGTCTTTGGATTTTATTGTAAAGTTGCTCCGACACAAAACCCCTAACCACACCCAACTCTCTGACAGAGCAGAGGTCCTCTGACTTTCAAATGCCTTGATCTGTCAACTACACATTTCCCTCCTCCCCCTTATGTAACTTCACTTGGAGGAAAAGGGGATTCCTAGTGGAATGGTGAGTAAACTAACATTTCATCAGGAAAGTCACAGAGTCACCATGTCCGGTCCGTTAATGTCACGTCACTTTTTGTAAAAGTCTCACTTGTGTTTTAATGATTCCCCCCCCCCCCCCCCCCCCCCCTTCCCCTCTCTTATCCTTCATTTAAAAAGGACATTCATCTGTTAGCTCAGTGGTTAGGGTTAGTACAGAGCCCTCCCCTGCAGAATGGGGGAGGGCTGCAGAATGGGATGCAGAATGGTTTATGATCTGGTAACACCGGCCCTGATGACATATTTAATACTGGCTTAAAGGAGGAATGTGACCATTATTATGGCACGTGTTCACACACTTTTAAATAGCCATTTTCTGATCTGAGCAACAAAAAATATTATTTAAGGAAAGAAGTATACATCAACATCTACGGGGAACATTTCGCAACCAGCCCCGGTTTCGCCTGTGGCTGAAATGCTACCAGAAGCTTCCCTAATCTGACTGTGAATGCAGAGGAGTTGAGAAATGATGACCAAAGTCAAAGCTTTGAAAAGTGCAATAAGAGGATGTTAAATAAGGAACAGCAACGTTTAAACATGCTATATTTCTGTCTGGTACAAGTGTGTCACAATGTTTACCATCAGCAACTAGGTGATCATAAATTTCACAAGTGGAACAGAAACAATAGGAGCATCCAAAACCGTGGTCTTTAAGTCCATCTGTGGTCCCATGTTTCATTTTATTGCCTGGAAAAGTACCTTTAAGTTGATAAAAAACATTTTCTTTTTGTATTGCTTTTGCATTTATTATGTGTTGTGTAACCAAAACGTCATCTCTGCCTTTTCATTTGAGTCATCTCATCGAAATTTCCGAAGCATATAACTTCAGAGAAATGGTTCACTTCAGGAGAACATTTACTGATATCAATCAAACAAATTCTCTTGTTTGGTGAGCATAAGTGAGCTGGATAATGTTGGTGAAGTCAGCCTCCGTTTGATAAGAAACACTCTCTGACCACACATGCTGGGTGATGCAATCACACAAAACGTTGTCTGTTAGAGAGAGCGAGAGAGAGAGAGAGAGAGAGAGACACACACACACAGCAGTAGAGATAGACACACACACACAGAGACAGAGAGAGACAGACACAGAGAGACAGACACACAGAGACAAAGACGGAGAGAAAGTGAGAGAGAGAGAGAATGCGAAAGAAGGGCGTGCTTGTGTTTGTTCACACAATCTTACAGCATTGCTTGTTCTTATTGTGATTGTATTAAACATGTTTTTATCATGTGTAAAGTCTCTTGTAACATTCTAAAATGCACACCTCAAATGTAAGCATACATATTTCAATAAAATTCAGAACACAACACAACATTTCATCACCCATCAATCACATTTCTCATGCAAAATGTATTTGGTCAATAATAAAACATTGTGTGTGCGTCCATTATTATTACCTGTTTCCCCTTTGACCTCTAACACTGTCCCTGTGTCCCATGCTGTCTTTTGATGTCAGTGCACATCATTTGCAGCCTTTGTCCGTATCTGACCCTTGACCTTTTCCAGAATGCCACGGGTCACCAACGAGGCCTTTGTGCCAAAGCTCTCCTCACTGTTTGTGTCGCCATAGCAAATGGAGGTTGCCGGCGAGTGGCCCAGGATAAACAGCGAATGGCTGGAGTCTATGTGTCGGGGGGCCGGATCCACCGCCGGAAGATGGCTGGGGGGCAATGGAACGCTGCTCTCAAACCGTTCACTGGAGTCCCGATCCTCCACAGCCCCGCACTCTCCCTCCACCTCTTCCCCCTCCTCGGCCTCCTCCTTGTGGGCCTGGTCCTCAGGCGAGTGGCCAGTCTTGTCAAGGGCCTGGTCCTCGAGGAGGCCGACCAGGAAGTTGATGTACTTCATGGCCAGCCGCAGGATCTCGTTCTTGCTGAGCTTCTTGTCGGTGGGGTGTGTTGGGATGAGCTTCCGGAGCTCCGAGAAGGCGCCGTTCACGTTCTGCTGGCGCCAGCGCTCCCGACTGTTGGTGAACACGCGGCGGGCCAGCTTCTGAGGAGGGCCTGGCACATGTGCGTGCACACACACACACGCACACACACACACACAAACACACATACACAGACATGTGAATTCACACACAAGCATAAACACTGCAAACACACAAATACACACAAATGTACAGAACCACAAACACATACACATACACGCACACACAAAACATCCATGTACCCACACGCACAAAGAGAAGATTGGGAGGCAGTAATGTATCAAACTCATGAGCTGCCCTTCGAGATGCAACCATTTCGCTGGAACCCACTCAGACTCACAGTCGTTGAGTTCCATCTCAAAGTGGGGGGAGGGTCGTCTTTTCATCCTGCTACTAGGGTAGATACCGTAAGTACCCGCAGGCCCTAGGTAGGAACTACACAAATAAAAAAAGACATAACGCAAGAGTGAAAGGAAGACATTCATTAAATATTGAAGCTGTATATTTGTGGCCACACAAGAAAGGCATTCAAGGTATTCGCGTTTGCAGGGGAAAGTACCAAGTAAACACAGAAGAATTGGCATCAACCAATGACCATGTCAGGTCCCTTCAGCAAGTCACTTTCTAGACGCTCTGAAAAGATCTCTAGATGTACTGAAAGCATTCTGGGGGAATGATTAAGGCTGCCCAGGGATTGGTGGAAGCTGTGCGGTGTTTTATTTCTGTCATTGAGAGAGTATGAAGTTGGGACAATATCTTTAGGCCTGTTTACCGGCCCGGTTCTGCTACAAGAAGGATATTGTGTTCCAACATCTCAAGACAGCTTGGGAAGAAGAAGAAAAAAGGAGACAAGCTTCATAAGTAGCTCCCTAATTCTCCTTAATGTAAAAAAAAAAAGGAAGATTTGTTTAAAATATAATAATTCTGGGGTCACTTTGAATAGATGGAGGGGAGAAAGATGGTGTGGCTTTTAAAATGGTGGCTACAGTCTTATCTTTATGGGTAAGGGTTCAGCTCATAGAGCGTTATGCTTTCAGTTATATTTGCCAGAACCTCATGTTTACATTTGTTTAAATGCTAAATAGAAGTTTAGTTTTTATGTTGAACAGAGATGGTGACAACTTCATTCTGCCAGTATTTTTCAATATTATCTACGGAAATGTTTGTTTGTGTCATCATTTTAAAGCATTGTCTGCAGTGGTCGAGTTGTAAAAAAAAGCCAGGGGGATGGTGGATTTTAGGAACAGATCATTTGTGCTGATGACAGCGCATATGGTGGGAGACAGACGTGTGATAATAATAATAATAATAATAATAATAATAATAATAATAATAATAATAATAATTATTATTATTATTATTATTATTATTATTATTATTATTATTATAATATTATTATTCTATATTTTATCCCCAAAAACCCAGCTGATCGGACGCACCACACGATTCGGAGGCATGCATCACATTTAAGGATTTTTTTTTTTTTTTTTTCTATTTTTTCAAAAATGCATTTGGCAGAGAAGGGAGACTAGCGTTGCTCACGGGTTGGAATGAAAGGGAGAAAAGGGGACAGAGTTGCCTGCGGAAGCGATGTCTGAGATGCAGAGACAGCTTTGCACTACCAGTGTCTGTCTCGTGCAGGGTTGAATGAAAGCTCGTTAAGGCACTATTGCGCAAGTACGCAGGCCCGCCGCAAGCATGCCTGCGTACTTGCGCAATAGCATACTGCCCGAGAATGCAGTATCGCTGTCAAATCTGTCCCTGGGAAAAGTAACGTTGCGCCGAATTGAAAAAGGAAACCGCTATAATGAAATACCGGTAATAGTTCCACATTAATTGATAAATTAACAGGGGATGGGAAGGGGGGATGGCTGTTTCAGAAGGGGGATGATTTTGATCATTTTAATTCCAAAGGGGGATGCCATCCCCCCTCACCCCCCTTCAACTCGAGTGCTGATTGTATGAGGAAATTATCTCGACTAGATTAAGGACTTTTGAGCCATCACTAAACTTTCCTAAACAACATAAAAAGCAACAGCACTGAAAATGAGGCAATGGGTTGGTTAATCAAAAATAATGTAAGCTTTTCAAAGGTTCAGACACAGTATATTTGTATCGTGTGTGGGGATGAACGGTGTTGTTTCTCACCGGGTGAAGAAAGGGTGTGAGCTCAGGTACTGTATGGGGAACAGGGTCCCTGGGGAGGGGCCATGGGGCCCCCCTGGGCACCCACCCGGGCCCCCCGTTGATAGGGAGGTGAGCTGGGTGAGTTGGATGCCTCCGGGGGGGCCCGCCAGGCGGGGGGGGATGGGGTGGAGGGCAGTCAGCGGGGTGTGGGCCAGCGGGAGGCGGGGCTTGCTGTGGCCCAGGCTGATGACGGGGATGTGGGGGGGCAGGGGAGCGGGCGGGGCCCGGGGGGAGCGAGCTGTGATGCTCTTCAGGGATGCTGCGGATGTTGTCGTCGGGAGCAGAGGCGGGGGGGAGGGCCGTAACGGGGGGAGACGGGCCGTGTTCGATGCTCCCGTCTTCATCTTCGTGGTTGTGGCCTCACCTTCAGCGCCGGGGCTGGGAGATGCTGTTGTCGTGGCGACAGATCCAGCTCGGTGGATGCTGTCATCGGGGTGGGGGCTGCTTGACGAGGCCTGGAGAGGGGTCCTTGGCCCCTCAGAGGCAGGAGAGGAGGGCGAGGGAGAGGGGGAGGTGGAGGGGGAGGGGGAGGGGTGGGGGAGACACTCGATGTGCAGGCCGGAGGAGGAGACTTTATCCATCATGGTGACGCAGCCTCTTTCTGTCCTCCCTTGGTGCACCGGCACTTTTCCACACTGGAACACTGATGGTGTGTCTGTGTGTGTGTGTGTATATGTGTTTGGGGGCTGGAGGGAGCCTTGCAATGTTGAAAGTAATTTGTTGTTTTTATGTTTCTGTGTTTAATTATATGTTGATGGACACGTGTCGGCAAATGTATAAATGATTTTTTTAACTAATAAGCCTGGCCCTGCAGCAGGTGCTCCGGGGCCCAGCTGATGAGCACAGCTCCCCTAGCGTAAGGCCCGCAGCCCTCTCATATGGACCAGCTGGTAGTTTCTTCTCATCATTTCTAGCTTAACTGCCCTTAAAATAGTCTTCATATCGACCCATACCTGCTATCACCTATCATGTTCCATTTCCCCTAGTATGTGTGTGTGATTGTGCGTGCATGCATGCTTGCGTATGTGCATGCATGTGTGTGTGTCCGTTCCGTGCTCACTGATTTTGGCAGTTGACAGGTGGGTAGGGAGAGGCAGAGTGTGTGATGTGAAAACGGAGGGTGAGTTTGGTCAAAGTTTAAGTCTTCTGTGGGTTGTGTTTAGAATGTTTTAGAATTCAGTCCATTTGTGGGACAAAAAGAAGGCCGACTGTTGTGCCCTGTTGAGTGAAACATGAAATGTATTGGTGTCAAAATGTCTGTTGAAGACAAAGAGAATACAGAATATTTGGAGAGTGACAAACGTGAAGGACGAAACAGAACAATATGAAGCCAATGAGTCATCATGTTAAATAAATTTCGGAAGTATTATTGAATAGCTCTTCCTTCAGTCTGTTAACTTGAGGAGCCGTTGAGGAAATATCTTGAACATGCATGAATTGTAAATTGTTTTTATTTATAGTTCAGTTAGAAAATAGACTTTTAATCTCGAGACAGTACGTTGTACGAGACAGATAAAACAGGAATTGACTGTAATGTTGCAACATTGTCTCTTCCCTTTTTTGCCTTCTATGTTGATTATATACAAACTAAGTATAAACTACAAACTCAATATTAACTATTATCTAGAGGTAGACTATAAACTATAAACTACATATAACCTGTAATCTATAATCTACAGGTACACTGTAATCTATGTATAACTATAAACTAAAGTTTAAAGTTTTTGAACCAATATTTTAATGTCATTATTGCCAACTAATTGTATAAATCTGGATACATTTTTACCTAATTATGTGGTAATATTTATTTACTACTACTACAACCATTCCCATTACCACTACTACTGCTAATAATAATAGTAATTATTATTATAATAATACTGCTTAAAATGATAATATGCTACATATTATTAATTCAGTTCAGGTAAATTTAGATTTATCTGTTTCCAAAAATAATTTCTCAAAAATTATGTATTTCTGTCTGACATGCTGACATGCTTTCTGACCCTATTTGTAAGGTTCCAGATTAAATAGCTTTATTATCAATCTCCAGTATAACATGATCTTGCTGTACATTTAATATTTTAATATTGGCAAAATGGAAGTAAGTTATTCAACTAAACTTCTTAGAGCAGCAAAAAAATGGAATTATTATTAATATTATTATTTTCATTGGAACTGCATTACGCTAATATTATAATAATATGGATAATGTAATCATATCGTAATACTGCTTTCATAGCAATGATGATACTGACCTGATTTGGGAATGATTTCAGAAATGGCATCTCCTATGTTTTGTTGGAGCCAGTGTGCTCAGTCCCCCGGTCAGGTAACATCCAGCTAATGTTGTCCTCAGCTCTCGCCCCAGCCTCCTCAAACTCTTACTTTGATGGACTGCTTTGCCCTACTTTATGAGTACAACGTACACAAAAGAAACGCTAAACA